>NC_069504.1:189440470-189745470 GCF_027579735.1 Bombina bombina | reverse complement strand
AAATGATACAATTTAAACTGCCGTACACCTAGACTACAAGTTTTGCGTTCAGGTTTTAACGCTGAAAAAATTGCCATTTTAGCATTAAAACAGCACTGCAACCATTACAAGTCTTGTCAGTATAACAGTACCGCAAGCCTTTTAGCCTCTAACGCAACGCCAATCCCGCACACGTAACAATTAAGTTTTTTCATGGGACTGCCATAGCGCAACCATTACGAGTTTTGCGGTAAAGCTGAAAAGCTTGCATTGCAGCCTATACCGACAATATTCTGTTCAGCAATCTGAGAGGAGTAGTTATGAGTTTTACGCAACAAAACTGTTACATAAAACTCATAACTAAAGTGTTACAGAGTACACTAACACTGATAAACTACCTATTAACCCCTAAACCGAGGCCCTCCAGCATTGCAAAACACAAAATTAAAGTTATTAACCCCTAATCTGCCGCTCCCGACATTGCCGCCACTAATAAAATATATTAACCCCTATTCCACTGCTCCCCGACATCGTCACCACTATAATAAAGTTATTAACCCCTAAACCGCCACCCTCTCGCATTGCAAACACTATTTAAATATTATTAACTCCTAATCTGCCGTCCGCCCACATCGCCCCCACTATACTAAAGTTATTAACCCCTATTCTGCCACTCCCAGACACCGCCGTCACTACAATAAACCTATTAACCCCTAAACCGAATGCCCCCACATTGAAATAAACTAATCTAAACTACTAACCCCTAAACCGAAAGCCCCCCACATCACAATAAACAAAATTAAACTAGTAACCCCTAAACCAAATGCCCCCCTAACTTTATATTAAAATTACAATTTCCCTATCTGAAATTAAATTAAACCTTACCTGTCAAATTAAAAAAACTAAGTTTAAACTAACAATTAAACTAATATAACTATTAAACTAAAATTAAACTAACTACCAATTTAAAAAAAAACTAAAATACACACAAAAAAATCCTAACACTACTATAAAAATAGCAAAGTATCTAATTACAAAAAAATAAAAAAGACTAAATTACAAAAAATGACAAACACTAAATTACTAAAAATAACAAACGAAATTATAAAAAATAAAAAAGAATTACACCTAATCTAATAGCCCTATGAAAATAAAAAAGCCCACCCAAATAAACTACCAATAGCCCTTAAACTACTAACCCCTAAACCAAAAGCCCCCCACATCACAATAAACTAAACTAGTAACCCCTAAATCTAATGCCCCCCTAACTTTATATTAAAATTACAATTTCCCTATCTGAAATTAAATTAAAACTTACCTGTCAAATTAAAAAAACTAAGTTTAAACTAACAATTAAACTAATATAACTATTAAACTAAAATTAAACTAACTACTAATTAAAAAAACACACTAAAATACACATTAAAAAAATCCTGACACTACTATAAAAATTACAAAGTATCTAAATACAAAAAATAAAAAAGACTAAATTACAAAAAATGACAAACACTAAATTACTAAAAATAACAAACGAAATTATAAAAAATAAAAAAGAATTACACCTTATATAATAGCCCTATAAAAATAAAAAAGCCCACCCAAATAAACTACCAATAACCCTTAAAAGGGCCTTTTGTAGGGCATTGCCCTAAGTTAAACAGCTCTTTTACCTGTAAAAAAAATGCAAAGACCCCCCAACAGTAAAACCCACCACCCGGAATAAAAAAAATAAAATCTCACAAAAACCTAAGCTACCCATTGCCCGGAAAAGGGCATGTGTATGGTCTCTTAGCTCTTTTAAGAAAAGCCCAAACCTTAAACTAACAAAAAAAACACCCAAAAAAGTTTTAAAAATTCTAACACTAACCGCCAAAGATCCACTTACAGTTCCTGACGTCCAGACATCCAGGCAGCAAGAGTTCTTCATCCAGGTAACTCCATCTTCATCCATTGTGGGTTCGGCATCTTCTTTATCCCTGCGGCAGCAGAGCAGTCGATGCGCAGTGGTGGAGGTCCAGGCTAAGGTCCAAGGTGGAGGTCCATCGATCCGATGTGGAGGTCCTCTTCATGCAATCGTTCGCCGCACACTAAGGATTGAAATGCAAGGTAATCCTTTTATAATGGGGGTACCATTGCATTTCTATTGGCTGAAAATTTTGAATCAGCCAATAGGAATTAGGGCTGCTAAAATCCTATTGGCTGTTCAAATCAGCCAGTAGGATTGAAGCAGCTCTTTTTCTATTGGCTGATTCGAATACCTTGCATTTCAATCCTCAGTGTGCAGCGGACGATCACATGAAGAGGACGTCCACATCGGATCGATGGAACCCTGCCTTGAACCTCTTCCCGGACTTCGGCCTGGACCTCCACCTCTGCGCATTGACGCTCCACCTCTGCAGGGATAAAGAAGATGTCGGTCCCATAATGGATGAAGATGGAGCCACCTGGATGAAGATGCTGCCGGGATGAAGATCCTTCAAGCAGGACTTCAGCAACTGTGAGTACCTAAAAAAGGGTTAGTGTTAGGTTTTGTTAAGGTGTTTTGGGTAGGTTTATTTTTTTTTTAGTTTAGGGTTTGGGCTTTTCTTTAAAGAGCTAAATGCCCTTTTCAGGGCAATGCAAAAGAACTAAATTCCCTTTTAAGGGAAATGCCCATACAAATGCCCTTTTTCAAGGTAATGGGTAGATTATTTTTTTTATTTCGTGGGTTTGCGGGGTGGGGTTTTGTAATGTTAGTGGGTCTTTGTATTTTTTTTTCAGGTAAAAGAGCTGTTTAACATAGGGCAATGCCCTACAAAAGGCCCTTTTAAGGGCTATTTGTAGTTTATTAAAGATTAGGTTTTTTACTTTGGGGTGGGTTTTTCTTTAAATGGGTATTAGAAAAGGAATAATTGTTATTATTTTGAATAATTTGTTATTTTGTTTAATGTTTTTTTTTTTCGTTTTGGGGTGGGTTTTTCTTTTTAGAATAGCCATTTTTTATTTTTAATGAGCAGAAAAAGAGCTGAATGCCCTTTTAAGGGCAATGCCCATACTAATGCCATTTTCAGAGCAATGGGTAGATTAGGTTTTACTTTATTTTTATTTTGTGGGTTTGGGTGGTGGGGGTTTGTATACTGCTAGGGGGTGTTTGTTTTTCTTTTGTAGAAAAAGAGCTGATATCTTTAGGGTAATGCTCTACAAAAGTCCCTTTTAAGGGCCCACAAAAGGCCATTGGTAGTTTATTATAGATAAGGGTTTTTTATTTCGTGGTGGGTTATTTTATTTTTTTAAAGGGTATTATAATAGGAATAATTTTTATTGTTTTGGATCATTTTGTTTGTTATTTTTTGTAATGGTAGTTTTTTTTTTTGTAATGTTAGGTTTTAGTGTAAGGCAGCTTAGGTTTTATTTCACAGGTAAGTTTGTATTTATTTTAACTAGGTAGTTAGTAAATAGTTAATAACTATTTACTAACTAGTCTGCCTAGTTAAAATAAATACAAACTTACCTGTGAAATAAAAATTAAAACCTAAGCTAGCTACAATATAACTATTAGTTATATTGTAGCTATCTTAGGTTTTATTTCACTAGTAAGTATGTATTTAGTTAGTAAATAGGTATTATTTAGTTAATAATTGTAACTTTAATTATGTTAAAGTTAGGGGATGTTAGGTTTAGGGTTACCATTAGGGTTAGGTTAAGGGGTTAATAGTTTATTTTAGGTTGTTGCAATGTGGAGGGCTGGCAGTTTAGGGCTTAATATGTTTATTTAGAGGAAGTGATGTGAGAGGCCAGGGGTTAATAACTTTATTTAGTGGTGGAGATGTCGGGGAACGGCGGAATAGGGATTAATAGATTTATTATAGTGTGAGTGATATTAGGGTGCGAGGGAAGAGGAGTTAATAAAGTAAGTATAGTGGTGGCGATATCGGGAGTGGCAGATTAGAGGTTAATAGATTTATTTTGGTGGCGGCAATGTCGGGGGCGGCAGATTAGTGGTTCATAACTTTATTTAGGTATCAGCGATGTCGGGGCAGCAGATTATTGGTGTTTAGACTCAGGGTTTATGTTAGGGTGTTAGGTTAAAATGTAACTTTTTTCCCCCATAGACATCAATGGGGTTGCGTTACGGAGCTTTTCATTCTGCGATCGCAGTTGTTAGTTTTTTTTCTGACCCGCTCTCCCCATTGATGTCTATGGAGGAAGCATGCATGAACCCGTCAAAATAGTGCTTGTATTTTTGTGCGGTATGGAGCCAGCTGTTTCAAAACTTGTAATGGCTGCGCTATAGAGGGTGAAATAATGCAACTTTTGTTGCGTTCGTTAAATTCCCTATAGCGCGCATAACTCATAATCTACCTGATTGTGTCTTAGTTTTTAAAATTCACTAAATATTTATTAATCTCATGCGTTATATTTTTTTTATACAAGTCTTTCCTTTATATTTTATATGCAGGTATTTTAATGGAATATATTTCATAATTGTCCAGTTATGTGAAGAACATGATGTAGCATATCTACATTTCAGCAAACCATTTGACACCATCCCACACAACAAACTAATTCAAAAACTTTATCTCCTTTGTCAAGACTCAACATTTGTGAAGTGGGTAGAATACTTGCTTAAAGGGACTTTATACACCAAAATTAATGTAGGCTATTTAAATAAAGCATTAAGTGTAGATAAAGTTTGCAAATTACATGCATTACCTATTTCGCAGTTAATTCTCCTAAAAATGGGAAAAACAATGCAGGGTGTTTCACTGAATTTGTATACCTATGTACTATACTCTAATCACTGAGCTATTGTTTTCCCCTCACTCCCTAACTAACTGCCTACAGCCAGGCAGTCACAAACTGACATGCCTGACTCAGTAAAGCTGCAGCTGCAGGAGGTCTGCTGAGAACATTTTGTTTTATTTGTAAAAGAAGAACAGTAAAAGATACACAGAACTCTCTAAAACTCTCCAGCTTTGTCTGTCTCCCACCTCCACTTGTAACACTGTGTAGCTCCTCTTTCCCTCTCCTCACAGGACTAAACTTTTCACAGAGTCCCAAAGCCCAAGAGCTTCTTAAAACCCCTCCCACCTCACACATACCTTAGTCTTTACTTTGCTTCGACTGGAGGTGGTTGAAGAATGAAGATGTGCATTTGATTCTTCAGAGAAAGGGGTTTTCAGTCTATATTGAGGCCCGGTTTCCCCTCAGAGTACAGTGCTTGTCAGAGGGATGTATTTGGGTTATGGTTTATGATTCTTTGTTTCACCTGATGTTTTTCATAAAGTTTCTATAATCGGTCGCAGGGACTTGTCTATTGCCTCCCTTTATGGATCTACAATATACTCCTATTTCCATAACCTCTGCTGATTTATTTCAGTACTTGTTCGGCTGTTTGCTGCTTGTTTGTTAATAGATAGAAGCAGATTCATCCTGCAATATGCCAAGTGGATTTCTAGACTAAATGTTATGCTTCATGAAAATGTTTTCAAGGCTGCAGTTTTTGAAGTGTTTGGCTGATTTCTCACTCTCAAGTAGTAAGAAGTGAATACAGCGCCAACAAGAGGCCAAGGGATAAATATACTCACAGAGAGATAAAAGAAGATTATTTAATGAACCATGTTAAAAAGCATCAGTAATAAAAGACTATATATAAAAAATGTAAAAAGCACATATAAATAAAATTACAAATACAGGAATATCTTACAGAAGCGGCTCAAAGGGCCAAAGCTGATAATTACAATAAAAACAGAGGTAATAACAGGTGATCAGTGTGAGTGGTACACCAGAATAAGAGTGTATACTAATAAAACAGAATTAGCCTAAGTACAACTGTAGCAAGTGCATCAAGCAAAAAACTAATAAACAATAATACAAACAATAGTGTTCAAAATTAGTGTTACAAAAATAGTGTTCCAAAAAATAGAAAAATGCACTGCAGTGCAAAAAAAGGGGGGTAGCAAAATAATTGTATAGATACAATCAAATAGTGAGTGAGTGCAAATGGATATAAAAATGCTAGCTACTTAATCCAGTGAGGTTAAGATATAATTAAATAAAATACACAATATGCAATAACATAAAAAATAAAATACACAATATGTAATAACATAAAAAATAAAATATAAAATATAATCCAAAAAAGTGTTCAAAAAGTTGATCAACAAATGTAAGTGAAGAACAAAAATAAGTCAATCAAAACAAAAAAATGGAAAGAATGGGTGATGAAAAGCAAGGTGAAAGTGAGGAAATTGATTCCTTGAGAAAGGCCCTTTTTTGAGGGCAGAAACGCGTTGACATATTGGTAAGCATTACTTTAATCTTTACTTCATTCTCATATTGGATACACTATGTTGTGAATTTCTTTTTTTACAGGGACACTTTTTAGGATACCATAGGAGCAGCTGACAGGTGCTAGGATCCAATCAGCTACTTCAGCAACCACACTCAGGAATTTGGATCTGTTAAAGTAACTAACATTGGAAGGAATCAATTTCCTCACTTTCACCTTGCTTTTCATCACCCATTTTTTCCATTTTTTTGTTTTGATTGACTTATTTTTGTTCTTCACTAACATTTGTTGATCAACTTTTTGAACACTTTTTTGGATTATATTTTATATTTTATTTTTTATGTTATTGCATATTGTGTATTTTATTTTTTATGTTATTGCATATTGTGTATTTTATTTAATGATATCTTAACCTCACTGGATTAAGTAGCTAGCATTTTTATATCCATTTGCACTCACTCACTATTTGATTGTATCTATACAATTATTTTTCTACCCCCCTTTTTTTGCACTGCAGTGCATTTTTCTATTTTTTTGGAACACTATTTTTGTAACACTAATTTTGAACACTATTGTTTGTATTATTGTTTATTAGTTTTTTGCTTGATGCACTTGCTACAGTTGTACTTAGGCTAATTCTGTTTTATTAGTATACACTCTTATTCTGGTGTACCACTCACACTGATCACCTGTTATTACCTCTGTTTTTATTGTAATTATCAGCTTTGGCCCTTTGAGCCGCTTCTGTAAGATATTCCTGTATTTGTAATTTTATTTATATGTGCTTTTTACATTTTTTATATATAGTCTTTTATTACTGATGCTTTTTAACATGGTTCATTAAATAATCTTCTTTTATCTCTCTGTGAGTATATTTATCCCTTGGCCTCTTGTTGGCGCTGTATTCACTTCTTACTACTTGTGCATATTTTTTGGAGGTTGGTTAGGATCTCTGTTTGGATACAGCTTGGGGATTACCTTAGCGCTTGTACACACACCCTTTTTCACTATTGATTTCTCACTCTTAAACAAGCAGTAAAGTTGTTTCCAATTGGATTTCTGCCCTGGCTACCCTTAGATGTCAAAGGGACTTCTGGTATTTCCTACAAGATTTTCTCTACAATACCCATATCTGCACTGGATGGACTCTCTATTGGATACTGCTGCAACTGCGTGCCTAGTAAGATGGTGGAGGGGTGTTTTTGTGGGGAAGTGCTTTACCTTAGCACACACACTGCCCAGAGGCTATTTGTAAGTACTCAGCCAGGTACAACATAACCAGGGAACTCACTCTATTTATCCCCTTGACACACTTTTATTGCCTATTTTGCAGGTTCTTGTATATTTATTACTGTTTCAGAACATTGCAAACTATACTGAATTGCTTTATTAACTCTCTTGCAGCTCTGTGGAGACTTTTTTTTTACACCTTTCTGTAATAGTTGTTTGGCCCTTTAAGATATCTGCTGGCATTTTTGTGCAGCTAACAGTTTAATTTTGCACTCTCTAGTTTTGTAGGGTATGTGTTTTTTATGTGTGTTTTTATGCATTTTTTGCTCAGTACAGAAAATGTGTTTTTTGCTATTTTCTTTTTTGCCCTCACTCTGGACATTACCCCCTCCCCACACACACACACACATTCCTGGTCTTTTTCATATTTCCTAAGGTCTACTATAGTATAGATAAGCAGTGTAGTGTTATGTATCTGTAATTCATCCAGTTTGATGCATATAATCATGGATTTAGTTGCTAGAAAGGGGTGAGTACTCATGCAAAGGGCTGCCAGAGGTTTTTTTTTAACATTTCCAGTCTACAGTCTGTTTTTTAAAGTGTATTAACACTAAGCTTAAAGAGTGTCAGAGCATTTGTACCAGAGATATCTATATATATATATTTTATTATTATCTGTATACTGTTTTACACTGTATTATGCAAATAAAACTGTTCCACTGTTGTACTGTACAAATTTGTTCTAGTATTAGGTTATTTCAACTTTTTGGACTTTCAAGAATGAGGCTTTAGTTGATCAAAATTGCTAGGCAGCTATATGGTTTTCTTTGTTTTCATTTTCTAATTTCTCCATTTTGAGGTTTTTGCCTCTTCTAAAGCAGCATTTGGAAGGAAGTTTCTTCAGGCAGTTGTCTCAGTTTGATTTTGTCCTGTTTGCTTATTTTAGGTGTGCGTATATATATATATATATATATATATATATATACACACACACATATATATAATATATATATTTATATACACATAAATATATACAGTATATATATATATATATTATATATATATTTTATATATATATATATATATATATATATATATATATATATATATATTATAAGAAAGAATATATTTATTTGAGGTTGTGGAATTAATTTATCAGTGAAAAAAAATGTTTTTTTTTAAATCTCTCCCTTTCTGTTATTACTGGAAGACTCCACAGCTTGGGTATTAGTTCCCATGAGTAATGGATCAGGGACTCTCACTACCTGTATGAAAGTCAACATAATTTATAATTTTCTGGGGTTAGTTATTTTCTTCATCTTTTATCCCTGCTCCTTTTTATGGTTTTTATTTATTTTTCTTACCTCACTTGCTTGGCTATACTTTAAACTAAGGTATGGGTTAGGTAGAAGGGGTTTTATAGAGCTAATAGGGGTTGGGACTCTTTGCCTCCTTCTAGTGGCAGAGAAAGTTAGTTCCCATGAGTAATGGATCATGGACTCTCACAGCCATGAAATAAATTAATTTATTAGATAAGTATAAATTATGTTTTACATGTTGCTGCAACTGTTGGTACAAGTAGAATTTTAGATTTTTTATCTTATTTCCTGATAGGAGAAAATGCGCTAAACTTAATATAGCTGTACTTAAAGGACCAAAGCAAAATCCTTAGTCCACAGAAATTTCTTAAAAACCAGTTCTTTTTTATTATTTCACAGACATAAAAATATGTGCATAAGCCCTTATTCATGTATTCATGCAAAAGTAAACCTTTAAGTACATTTTTTAGTTTTACCAAAAATGCATTGCACAAAAATATAGCGTCAAATTGTACTTCAAATATACTAATATTTGCCACGAAATAGAGAGCACTCTTTGGTCATTAAATTAACCACCTACACTTCATTAAATGTGGTTGATTTAATAACTTATCAGAGAGTGCTCTCTATTTCGTGGCACACACACACACACACACATATATATATATATATATATATATATATATATATATATATATATATACAGACATACACATATTAAGTGTGTGGATAATTGGTGGCACTGGTCCACACAAGAGGAGTCGAGAATGGTCAAAAGAGACCATCAATGGTTCTACGTAGAAAGATTCACAATCACTTAATATACACAAACGTGCAGAGTAAATAATATATACTCACATGATAGAGATCTGGTGTCCGGCTTCTTAATAAAATTCGAAATACAACTTAGATATAGTTAAAAGTTGTTTTTATGATTTTTAACGCTCTTGAAAAAAATGGAAGTTTACCGTTTCTGATATATTCTCTGCTTCTGTCACATTTATGCAAATCATGCAAAATTAAATGCATTAAGTACAACATAGTCACATAAGAAATTTTCCAATTAAAACTGTGATCTGTGAGCACAATATGAGAATGTAAACAAGCCAGTTGATCAGTCACTTTGTCACAATTGGTGACATAGATAAACTCCATACCACTGTGAGATTTTTTTTGTGACATTATAAATTTAATTACAAGTGACATCATATTGCATAATACATTTCATCTGTCACACATTAATCACCTACAACATTTCTCAAATATATGTTAGTTTTCATGACATAGTTTTTCCTTGAACAATAGATAAAGAAAATATTAATAAATGAATGAGCAAACCATTTTCTTTAAACCAAACATGAACATAATAAAATAATCTTATATTTCATGATATCTGTAATTTACAACGTATTCAAATATAATTGCAAACAACCTACTGTAAACTCTCATAACCAAATCAGAGTGAGAGATAAAAACTGTTGAAAAGCTCCCATCAATCATAAAATAAATAAGTTGTTTTTTAGTGGGGCTGGGGAATCAACATTTTAATGTCCCTCATTTGAAAGAGCACATTCTTCCTTTTCAAATGAGGGGTTCCTTGTCCCTCTGGCACAAACTGGAAGAGATACGGGATCCCCTCCCCTTCATGATAACCAGAATTTTAAGTGTTGCTGCAGGCTATTGATATTTTTCCAACTGTTACATGCATCTTATAGGTGGATGATTCACCCCTTTCAAATAAGGGGTACTTTGGCAATGTACATGATATGGGGCTGAAATTATAGACTTTTTAATTCTACCCCAACCATAGATTTACTAACCAGAAAATCCTGTTATCAAACCTACATAACATGGGACTTTTGACATCAGCTGGCAATGGGAAGGAGACTGCGGTCTCATTTCCCTGCTTCAGTGCAGGGGGTCCCCAGGAGAATTATATGTTGTCCTTTTCCACACTGTGAGGTTAGTCAATGACATGTCATCCTCCACAATCTACAGGTTAACTATTTGCTAAACTAATTAATTTACATTTATGTCATGCTCAGTGGCATCACTGGGGGGTGCAGGGGGTGCGGACCGCACCTGGGTGACACCATCAAGTGTAGGCACTAGTCTGATAGCGCACTTGTGCAGGAGTAAATTGTTCGCGGCACCGCTGGTATGCACCCGCCCCCCCCTAATGCTCTGCAACACATGTGCTGGCTTGGCCTGCCCTCTGGCTTCCATCAGCTCACACTGCAGCCAGTTGCGCTCCCTGCCTGACCCCCTCTAGACCCCACCGGTCACATTCTGCTGTCTGGTCCAGGCTCAATAATAATTATAAGGGGGCAGGGGGTGACACCTTCAGGCTAAAGGCAGTACTGCAGCCAGCAGGCCAGATGAGGGAGGCAGGCAGGACTTTAATGTCTGGCTCCCTCATGGCCCCACCATCCCATTCCCATCACCTCACACCCTCCCCTCAGACTGGTCACCTGACACCACAACTACCAGGCAGGAGGAGGAACGCGATGGGTGATTAACAGGCGAGTAGGGGGAGGAGAAATCTGCAAGACTAAAACAGAGTCGTGAGGAAGTGAGTGGGAGCAACTTTGAAGTGAAATGAACTACTACTAGTGATTGTGACTAATGACTTTACTTGAAGACAGCAAGAGGACTAAAGAGACTGAGAGGACAACAGCTTGCTGACAGAACAGCAGGAATCAGTAGATTCAGGATCATCTTCTGGAGTTCTGGACTGGGGGACAACCCAGTATTACAAGTAAGTTAAAAACTCACTTGTGCACTGCTACCCACGCATATGGTCCATTAGGCAACCCCACCTGCTTAGTTTGA
Organism: Bombina bombina; assembly: GCF_027579735.1. Taxonomy (NCBI): domain Eukaryota; kingdom Metazoa; phylum Chordata; class Amphibia; order Anura; family Bombinatoridae; genus Bombina; species Bombina bombina. The sequence continues at coordinate 189,733,839 of NC_069504.1, read as the reverse complement.
GCATATACTACAATGCATTAGATGGTGGGTGGACCAGTATTTTGCAGAGGAGGTTGTATACAAACCTAGAGGTAGCTGTATATATATATATATATATATATATATATATATATATACCGGTGTATATATATATATATATATATATGTGTATATATATATATACCTAGTGGTAATTAGCTCTTATTACTATCTATAAAGTCTCACTTTATAGATAATAATTAGAACTCAGTTCCACTAGGTATATACACAGCTACCTCTAGGTTTATTCATTTTATAGATAGTAATAAGACAGCTAAGTACCACTTGGTATATACACAGCTACCTCTAGGTGTGACTCTGTACACTTTATAGATAGTAATGAGAGAGCTCAGTACCACTAGGTATATACACAGCTACCTACCTCTAGGTCTGTACACTTTATAGATAGTAATGAGAGCTCAGTATCACTAAGTATATACACAGGTTCCTCTAGGTCTGTACACTCTATAGATAGTAATGAGATCTCAGTACCACTCGGTGTATACACAGGTTCCTCTAGGTCTGTACACTTTAAAAGTGTACAGACCTAGAGGTAGCTTTGTATATACCTAATGGTACTTAGCTGTTTCATTACTATCTATAAAGTGTACAGACCTAGAGGTAGCTGTGTGTATACCTAGTGGTACTGAGCTGTCTCATTACTATCTATAAAGTGTACAGAGCTAGAGGTAGGTAGCTGTGTATATACCTAGTGGTACTGAGCTCTAAAAACAACCAAACATTAAAGGGGGTGACACCATGAGATACCACACTGGGTGAAAACAATCCTAGTGAGCCCCCCCTAATGCTCTGCTACACATGTGCTGGCTTGGCCTGCCCTCTGGCTTCCCTATGGCCCCACCGTGACCCCATCCATCAGCTCACACTGCAGCCAGTTGCGCTCCCTGCCTGACCCCCTCTAGACCCCACCGGTCACATTCTGCTGTCTGGTCCAGGCTCAATAATAATTATAAGGGGGCAGGGGGTGACACCTTCAGGCTAAAGGCAGTACTGCAGCCAGCAGGCCAGATGAGGGAGGTAGGCAGGACTTTAATGTCTGGCTCTCTCATGGCCCCACCATCCCATTCCCATCACCTCACACCCTCCCCTCAGACTGGTCACCTGACACCACAACTACCAGGCAGGAGGAGGAACGTGACCGATGATGAACAAGCTAGTAGGGGGAGGAGCAATCTGCAAGACTAAAACAGAGTCGTGAGGAAGTGAGTGGGAGCAACTTTGAAGTGAAATGAACTACTACTAGTGATTGCGACTAGTGACTTTACTTTAAGACAGCAAAAGGACTCAGGAGACTGAGAGGACAACAGCTTGCTGACAGCACAGCAGGAATCAGTAGATTCAGGATCATCTTCTGGAGTTCTGGATTGGGGGACAACCCAGTATTACAAGTAAGTTAAAAACTCACTTGTGCACTGCTACCCATGCATATGATCCATTAGGCAACTCCACCTGCTTAGTTTGAACATATACTACAATGCATTAGATGGTGGGTGGACCAGTATTTTGCAGAGGAGGTCGTATACAAACCTAGAGGTAGCTGTATATATATATATATATATATATATATATATATATATATACAGGGAGTGCAGAATTATTAGGCAAGTTGTATTTTTGAGGATTAATTTTATTATTGAACAACAACCATGTTCTCAATGAACCCAAAAACTCATTAATATCAAAGCTGAATAGTTTTGGAAGTAGTTTTTAGTTTGTTTTTAGTTATAGCTATTTTAGGGGGATATCTGTGTGTGCAGGTGACTATTACTGTGCATAATTATTAGGCAACTTAACAAAAAACAAATATATACCCATTTCAATTATTTATTTTTACCAGTGAAACCAATATAACATCTCAACATTCACAAATATACATTTCTGACATTCAAAAACAAAACAAAAACAAATCAGTGACCAATATAGCCACCTTTCTTTGCAAGGACACTCAAAAGCCTGCCATCCATGGATTCTGTCAGTGTTTTGATCTGTTCACCATCAACATTGCGTGCAGCAGCAACCACAGCCTCCCAGACACTGTTCAGAGAGGTGTACTGTTTTCCCTCCTTGTAAATCTCACATTTGATGATGGACCACAGGTTCTCAATGGGGTTCAGATCAGGTGAACAAGGAGGCCATGTCATTAGATTTTCTTCTTTTATACCCTTTCTTGCCAGCCACGCTGTTGAGTACTTGGACGCGTGTGATGGAGCATTGTCCTGCATGAAAATCATGTTTTTCTTGAAGGATGCAGACTTCTTCCTGTACCACTGCTTGAAGAAGGTGTCTTCCAGAAACTGGCAGTAGGACTGGGAGTTGAGCTTGACTCCATCCTCAACCCGAAAAGGCCCCACAAGCTCATCTTTGATGATACCAGCCCAAACCAGTACTCCACCTCCACCTTGCTGGCGTCTGAGTCAGACTGGAGCTCTCTGCCCTTTACCAATCCAGCCACAGGCCCATCCATCTGGCCCATCAAGACTCACTCTCATTTCATCAGTCCATAAAACCTTAGAAAAATCAGTCTTGAGATATTTCTTGGCCCAGTCTTGACGTTTCAGCTTGTGTGTCTTGTTCAGTGGTGGTCGTCTTTCAGCCTTTCTTACCTTGGCCATGTCTCTGAGTATTGCACACCTTGTGCTTTTGGGCACTCCAGTGATGTTGCAGCTCTGAAATATGGCCAAACTGGTGGCAAGTGGCATCTTGGCAGCTGCACGCTTGACTTTTCTCAGTTCATGGGCAGTTATTTTGCGCCGTACTGAGCTCTAAAAACAGCCAAACATTAAAGGGGGTGACACCATGAGATACCACACCGGGTGACAACAATCCTAGTGATGCCACTGGTCATACTCCTCTGTTTAGCTAATAAATTTATGTTCATAGTTTAAAACAATGCTGACAGGTGTTAAAAGCAAGAAACTGACAGGCAGGAACCTTTATCACATTTCTGAGATCCTAAATGTGCTGAGGACTGGCCAAGAACAATAGCAAAGCTTACATACTTCTTGGCTGACATAGGAATAAACCAAATGAAAATACATTTCTGGATTGTTATTGTTCCTTTCCCACCTGCAGAAAAGTCTTGTTGCCTTTAGAGTAACGTTTTTAACCACATAAACAAACAAAAAAAATATTTTTGCAGGCATTCTTTCTCCAAAGGCTCGTTATAGACACAGCTTTGATTTTATTTCTGAAATGTCAATTAACAACACAAATGGAAATTAAGCCTGAATGTTTAATCTTCTTTTCTATGGAAAAAAAATGTCCATTTCAAACTAAAAAAACTTTTATTACATTTTTACAAAAGCAAAATGTAGGTACCTACCGATTAACCAAATTTAAGTCAAAATCATTAAGTTGCTTGTTTCTTCTGTAGGCTAAAAAATAAAGCCATGAATTTTAAATTAAAAATGAAATACACTTTTGTGACTGGTACTTGAACCTGACATTTTCCGCAGTTTTTCTTTACTTACATCACATGCAGCTAGATTACAAGTTATGGCGTAATGGCTGTTCGCAAATATCGTGTGCGTTATTTTAATTGTGCACTTTTTATAAAGTCGGTATTACAAGTCTGAAAAGAACCTTGAGCACCATAAACCCTATGCATCACAGTCCAGTGCCTAACAGATCTCACTCTTAGGGGGTTACCGTTACAATTTTACAGTTCATGCACTGAGAAACTTCACTTTTCTTGTGTAAATCTTAACATAAGCACAGTAGCTGTTACTCACAGTATCTCTGACGCTCGTTTGCCGGAGCTCGGTCCTAGGGGATGCCCTTCCTCTTCAGACCGTGTCCGGTGGGCCTTTCTCCCCTCCTCTGATTACGTCAGAAGTAGCCGAAACATGTCAGCATTAGTGACAAAGCCTACCTGAGGATGACTGTAACTGGAGCTGAAGCTGCAAAATTGTTTTAAAAGAATTTGTAATAAAAGACATTTTAATCTACCTGCTGGTTTCCGGATTACTCCTTTAAATCGTCTATTTTATATTTGAAAAGAACCTTGTTATGCAGTACACGAGTACCGTGTTTATTTCCAAAGCGTAATCACAGACACGTAATGGATTCTCCCATAGAGATCAATGCAAACTGAAGAATAGACTTTTTTTTACTTCTAACACTCTAACACAAATCAGATCAAATGTACAAACAACAATCACTCACACAACATAGCACATATGCATTCAACATTCACAATCCATTACAACTAATACTACATACCATTTACACTAAAAGAGGAATCGGAAAATACGTTGCGATCTGCATCACGGAACAAAACAACATGAAAAAAGAATTGCACACCGATACACAAACAAAACATTCGCATTGCCGATTAGAAAACATTATTAAAAAAATAAACATTTACAACACTTAACAAATACAATACGAACAGAATCAGAACAGAAATCAGCATTTAGATTTTGGGATACTAAATTAGGAGAATGTTATGTAAAACGATCACTATGACATCATCGTATTATACACATTCCACAAATACATATGTGCATTTACAAACTCCATATGAGCATGCGCAAATTAAAACAACTACTCCACATTGCACACACAAATCTTCACTAAAGCACACCTGGCCCTTGTTTACTTTGTAAACCCGTACATCATTAACCATTTACACAGGGTATATAAGCACGCTAGAAACATGGCTTCCTTGACTGTATTGCTTTTCGAGATAGGTGCAGGTCTAGGCGTTGAAGGTTTTTGAGCGTTAGTGAGTTAGTTAGTGAGAGACAGAGAGAGTAAGTAAGTAAGAGTTAGTTAGTGAGAGAGATTGAGAGTTAGTTAGTGAGAGAGAGTGAGTGAGAGTTAGTTAGTGACAGACAGTGAGAGTTAGTTAGTGAGTTAGAGTTAATTAGTTAGTGAGTGTGAGTTAGTGAGTGAGAGTTAGTGAGAGAGAGTGAGAGTTAGTTAGTGAGAGAGAGTGAGAGTTTGTCTGGGTGAGTGTGTGAGTGCTGTTTTTTGTACATTACATAAACACTTTTACACACAAACACATTCAATACATACATTCTCATATCAGTAACACTATATACACACACATACACTCCATACCCCATTCCCTTTAATCCCATAACCATCCCATAGTTAGAATTTGTTTGATTTACAACAAATTATTGTTTACATACCCGCATTTAATCCTTTTTTTTATACATTTGTCTGGTAATTAATACCCCTTACCCTATTTTTTTTTAATTAATACCATTCACAGTTTCAGCACTTTTTACTTTTAGTTCATTATTTTGACCCCCTTTTATTTGGGATCTTTCACATTTGGAACAAGTATGGCGGGAAGGAGGGCTAGGGGAGAGCCGAGGCAGGAGATCAGTGCGGAGCTCTTAGAGCTTATTACGCAGCAGGTTACTCAGCAGTTTAGGGAGCAGGTTATGGAGGAGGTTAGGGAGCAGGTTATACAGGAGAGAGAGAGGGGGAAAAGAAGAAGGGGGAGAGGAACTAGAGAGGAAGGGGAAGAGGAAGGGGTGGGTTGGCCCAGCCACATTGTTGAAGATGAACAAGTGGCTGGGCCCAGTGGTTTAGGGCAGGAGCACAGACAGGGCGCATTACAGTCCAGACAACAGAGGCTCACATCACAGGGGAAGCCAAGGCAGAGGGAGGAGAGGTATACCACGGAGGAGAAGGAGGTCCTTATAGCAGCCTATATGGAGAGGGCTAGGAGGCTGCAGGCACCAAAGGCCACCCCTTCAGAGAAGAAAAAGTTGTGGCTGGCATTCACAGATGCCGTCAACGCAGTGGGGGAGTTCAGGAGGGATGTCAAATAATACAGCACAGCTACCGGGACTGCAAAAGTGAACTAAAAAAGAAGATGTCAAGGGAGAATTCATACCATGCAGGGACCGGTGGCGGGCCGGAACAGACATTTTTATACAGCTGCTGGGAGGATATGCTGCATCCAAACATCTCTGAGGTGTCCGTAGTCGGGATCAAAGGAGAAATTGATACTGGGAACCTGCCCCTCTCTTCTGCTGGTAAGCTCATTTAATAATATCTTTAAATCCACTTCATAACCCATTCACATGCAAAAGAAATTAGGGAAATGACTAACGCAATTACGCTTTTTTCGACATTATTACGGAAACGCATTCAGAATTAACTTGAGAAAGTTGGATTTGAAGAAAAGCCATCACATTAAGTATTTAGTCTATAGATTAGGTGTGCATTTAAACATATTTAAGACGCACGCAAAAATACATTCATACTGACCATCTAGATATCTGAAAGACGGGTTTGCAAATATGTAAATCGTATTGATTGCTTTTGGTTACAATTGAAATATGAAGGCAGCCTCATTAATACACTTTCAAATATAAAACATTTACATCTTTATTTGAAACTGTGCTAATATCTCTATTTCTTTCATTTTCAAATATACAGGCTGGGGAGAAGGAAACACAGCACGAACAGGCTCCTCCTTCACCCAGGCATGAGAGTGGTGCAGAAGGTGACATGCCACCTCTGGGAGAAATGGGAGAAATTGAAGATACCCTGCACCTTCCCCCCCTGAAGATGCCCCCCATGCAGAAAAGATCCCTGCAGCAGCCCCCCATGCAGCAGCAGCCCCCCGTGCATTAGTCCGCCATGCACCAGCAGCCTGCCGTGCAGCAGCTCCTTCTGAGGAGAACATCCCCCCAGAGATACCAGATGTGGAGCTGATGAGAGCCTTCCTGATAGAAATGCAGAGCTCCCGGTGGGAACAACAGGCACACAGAGAGTTCATGAGAAACGCAATGAACCGCCTGCTTGAAGGACAAAATAATATCATGCAGGTCCCCCTGGGAGGTGGCAAGCAGACCAGGAATGGGAAGACCCTTATCTCCTGGACCCTCATCTCCTGGACCCTCATCTCTTGGACCCTCAGCTCCTGGAAACTCAGCTCCTGGAAACTCAGCTGCTTGACCCTCAGCTCCTGGACGATCTGCTCCTGGGCCTCCTCCATTTCCTCCTCTGCTTGGTGAATCCCCAACCACTTATAATACTCCTCCTCCCCTTCTTCCCCAACCATCTCCAAGGAAGACTCGTTGGAGGGGGCATTTGCCATCCCCAGAGCCTCCGTCTTGTGGGAAGAAGGGAAGGAGGAAGAAGTAATTATGTATATCTATATTGTTTTAGTTATTTAATGTGTAAAAGATAGGTATATGATGATGTTGTCTTCTTACATTTGTGGAGCACACTCTGTATTAAATAGGCTTCTATAGGACCAGCTCCATGGAAGCAGATGGTTTTTGTGATGTAATGTCCAAACTGTTATCCTAATACAAAACAATGACCATTGCAATTATACATGATGGCATATCACTGTGTTGATGCCAGCAACACAGCTTAAAGGGACAGTCAACACTTGAATTATTGTTGGTTAAAAAGAATTATAATCCCTTTATTACCCATTGCCCAATTTGGAATAACCAACACTGTAATAGAAATACAAGTTTTTACCTCTGTGATTACCTTGTATCTATGCCTCTGCAAATTGACCCCTTATTTCAGTTCTTTTGACAGACCTGCATTTCAGACATTCAGTGCTCACTCCAGGGTAACTAAACGTGCATGAGCTCAATGTTTTCTATATCAAACACATTAACTAATGCCCTCTAGTGGTCAAAATGCATTAAGATTAGAGGCAGCTTTCAAGGTCTAACAAATTAGCATATGAACCTCCTAGGTTTAGCTTTCAACTAAGAACACCAAGAGTACAAAGCAAAATTGGTGATAAAAGTACATTTGAAAGTTGTTTAAAATTCTGATTCCGATTTAAATCATTAATCTTTTGTTTAACATGACTGTTCCTTGAAACAAGAACATATGCTAACATATACTAATCCTTAGGGCTTGTTGGTATATATACACGTGCTTGTTAAAACATGAAAATATTTGAATTTTATAATAAGACTGTATGACATATTTTTATCGATGTGTTAAATAAAGTATATATTTTTCAAGCTAGATTCAAGTGTTTTATTTAGGAAATCTATTTCATTTAAAAGGTGCATCAAAGCAGAAAATTTCCTTACATGATTTTGACAGAGCATAACATTTTTAACAACATTCAAGTTTACTCGAATTGCAAACTGGGTTAATATTGTATGTTCAACATAACTAATGACAGATACATTTAGGGTTTCATGTCCCTTTAAGAGTTACATTTGAAATGCATGCTCACAGTACTATATTTAGAGAATACCAATGTGGAATCTATACATGACACGATATTGAGCATTTACATTAAGAAGAAATATCAGGACATAACATATAGAATAAGTATACATCTCATATACTGTATATTTATCATATGATAAAGGTGAATGCATATTGAGAAATTAATTCAAATACAATTGCGCATGTTTAGGAATTTTCAATGTAGAAAATTAAACATAACACATTAATTATTTGTTAATGTGCAAATATTGTTGACAAACATATTAAACAAGATTATATTCATCGCTGAACATTCATGGATTAACACTTGCCTCAAAATATATTCAGGATCAACAACACATTGCCTTAATTTGTTTCTTCCATGAGTCGACTGTCATTAGATATCAATAGATATTTATTTGCTCTTTATCATCTATGTTCAACAATGTTCATGATTCACACAATCCATAATCCCAGCAAATCATGGTTTTAATCTTGTGTTCTCATTCGCAAATGTGGCAAATCCAATATTGCCCGACAACGTAATCCAAACAAATGACGCATCCCATATCGCGGAACAATGTAATCCAATCAAATATTGGATTTTACAACTTTGCATGTGACGTCTTAAGCAACATGGTGCATCCCATATATCGCGGAACAATATAATCCAATCAAATGACGAATTTTACAACTTTGCATGTGACGTCTTACTCAACATGGCGCATCCCATATTGTGGAACAACGGAATCCAATCAAATGACGGATTTCACAATTTTGCATGTGACGTCTTACGCAACATGGCGCATCCCATATTGTGGAACAACGGAATCCAATCAAATGATGGCTTTTACAACTTTGCATGTCAATAACAAACGTATTTCTATTTAAAAAACTAGCATGTGCTATATTGTTATCTATCAAGCTTGTTTGTTTCATGTAATGCACAGCTTCATATAATGTAACGCTAGATAACATAATACTGTGATATCTGAAATATAATCCATTGTTGGTAATAAATACTGTATATACATTTCATTAGAATAGAAAGATTAGGAAATATTTAGGAAGCAGCAGGGCTCAACATAGAAATAATGCTACTATATACATTACGAAAATGCGTATTGTTTAGACATTACTTATAGCAATATAGCATTGGATAATTACATATAATCAAAAATAAGAGAAATAGATTAATCATCTAAAATGAGTGCATTACACAAAGTGATTTCTTATGTTATACTACTACAATAAGATGTCAGGAAAATTAAAATATATGTGCTGCCAACATTCAGATAATAGTCTGTTTTAAATATCTTATATGTGTATGTTGATGTCAAAAGAAATAACAATAAAATGTACATTATCAATGCATAGCCATAAATTAAGAATTGTGGTCAGCATCACTTAAGGATTATCAACATAAAATATATTTTATTAGAAATGACATTAATAAATAAAGAAGAAAATTATCATTTTAATTACATTATTTTTATTATAATAAATATGATATATGAATGTCATAAAACATAAAGAAATAAGATAATTTGAATAATAAGTCAGAATAAGAACATAGACCCTTAGTAGCCATCTGACAAGGTGACATAGGGCATCACATTCCTTGGAGGGAGTTGACAAGGGTAAACAAAGGCCAACATAGACCCTTAGTAGCCATCTGACAAGGTGACATAATGAATCACATTCCTTGAAGGGAGTTGACAAGGGTAAACAAAGGCCAACATAGACCCTTAGTAGCCATCTGACAAGGTAACATAGTGCATCACAGTCCTTGGAGGGAGTTGACAAGGGTAAACAAAGACCAACATAGACCCTTAGTAGCCATCTGACAAGGTGACATAGTGCATCACAGTCCTTGGAGGGAGTTGACAAGGGTAAACAAAGGCCAACATAGACCCTTAGTAGCGATCTGACAAGGTGACATAGTGCATCACAGTCCTTGAAGGGAGTTGACAAGGGTAAACAAAGGCCAGCATAGACCTTTAGTAGCCACCTGACAAGGTGACATAGTGCAACAGGCACAACAAGAACAACGAAAAAAACAAATTAGCCAAATGGCAACAAATATAATTATTATTATTATCATGTATTTGTATAGCGCCGCCAAATTCCGTAGCACTCCATCCACATGTTATAATAACATAACATGTGGATGGAGGAGTTATCTAGGCAATATCATTTAGATATTAGAAAATGAGGATGCTAATTTCATAAAATGTAAATCTGAAACATTTACATTAATAAAATAAAGACAATTTTTATAAATCAAATTTCCAAATCAAAAATTAATTTATGTATAATTAGATTAGTATAATGTCCCTTTAAGAATGTATGTTCTAATGTTGATTTGTAATGATACTTACATCGGTGGCTGGGAAGGACAACACGACACCCAGGACAATGAATGTGGGGATTAGTGTAAAGGTGTTGGTGGGGAGGGATGGGGCAAGGTGGGGTATGGTGTTCCTGCTCTGGTTGAGCTTGCACTGCTGGGGAGGGTGGGGCCTGGTGAGTTGGTGGCTGTGTATGTGGGGCAGGAGCAGGATGGGCAAAACGGGGAGAGCAGCGAGGGAGGGCAGGGGATTGGTTTTGAGAAGGTGCGGGAGAGGGGGCAGGATGGGAAGGGGTGGGAGAGGGGGTAGATGGAAAGGGGCAGGAGAGGGGGCAGGATGGGAAGGGGTGGGAGGGTGATGCCCAGAAGTGGAAGGTCCATCTGAAATATATAATACAATTTTATAAATACATATATTATATAAAAATATTTTTTATATTGAAATAAATCAATATTCACCATCATTTTAAATCAGTTTTCATTTTCTCATAACATATTTAGAAAAAATCACAATAATAACTATGTTTAAAGGTATTGATTGATTTGAAGCAAGTCGAATTTATAATAACATTTAATTGATTCTTGAAACTGTGATTGTTCACTTGTATTTTTCATGTAACGTTTGATCAATACATTAAATATCATATTTTTCGAAGTCAAGATTATGTGCTAATCTTTATGATTTTAAAATATGATATTTTTTCTTTTTGATAATATATCAGTATGCTTGTATGAATTTGATATTGAAATACCATAGAGTTCTTTTACACATATACCCGTGGATTGACTTTGGAGACTCCACTAATTGGATAATATGGGAGTGTGTAATGTGATCAAATACAAATGGCCACTCCACACAGCCTTTGAAACAAGGTACTCACTGATTACCATATAGATTAAGAGGATTGCCTTTGTAATCTTAAATATAATTATTTTAAACTTGATGGTTCAATCAATTACTATTCAGAATATATACACTGTAGATACTACCATTCATATTAAATATTAAGAATAGAATGGTATCTATCTGACATTACTTTTACAGAGTATGCTTTGTGAATATCTCTTTTACATTAGGATTAAATGTATGTCATCCCAATATTAATAGACACATTCAGAATTGACCTTTTTAGGTTAGAGGAATATTAATGTTTGTTTGAGTGAAATGGACATTTTAAAATCCCTTTACATATCATACATCATGAAATTAAATCAATGATTTTCAACAGGATTATGTTTTATGTATACTTAGAAGTGGCTGAGAAGCTCAGAACAATGATGACATAATGAGATGGTCTGCAGCTAGGCACTCAGATGAATAGCAATGACTGTCTGTACAATCATAATATGATTATTGGGTGTTTGGATGTAATATGCATGTGACATCATGATGTCATTCATGACAATCCATACATAAATAGGGAAATAAATAAATAATTTCAATGTTCATGCTGCATGATATAGAAAGGGGGACAGTAGTATATTTGAAAAATAATGGAATAATATATTTTAAAGGGACAAAACTTAAGACTTTAGTTCTCTTCAATAGTATGATTTTGAAACAATACATGTTAGATACATGTTTTATATATTTGACAAACCATCAGACTCCAAGGGAGCCACTTCCTCCTCCATCTCACATGTAACATCAATATCTGTAAAACATAATATGTTGGGTACACGTTAAAATAAATTATTATAACACGGATTACTGGTGGTCAAAGATACACATCAATGTTGCATTAAAGAGATACTGAACCAAAGTTAGGAATTTCATAATTTTAATGGAGCATACAATTGAAATAAAATATATAATTATCAATGATTAATAATTAAATGTGATTGTCTGTATTTTGAAAATCCGGAAAAAAACATAGTACACAGAACATTTAATAGTTATCATGTGTGTATTGCTTGATGATTGCTGTTTACATTTATACAAAATATCAACATGTGCATCCATGTTCTGAAGCACAAAGGTGTAGACTAAGAAGCTTTGAGATCTTAATATTAAACTAATAAAATAAATATATATATATATATATATATATATATATATATATATAATTAGAGGAGTACATTATAAGTTTTATTGAAATGGAATGCTTCATCATAATCATGATCAGAATATTTCTGAAAAAGATACCTTTAAGGACGTATGAATTAATCAATGGACTTACCAGAATCCTGCAAAGGCAGGTCTGCATTAGTGCTGGATCCCTCCGAGGCTGTCACAATAATAGATCTTATAACAATATAAATAAATTTTATGTAACACAACTTGTGCATCAGCTTTAAATATACATATTTTATATTCTAAAATACCATTATTCTAAAATATTTAAAAATATATATTTTGAAATGTGAAGACTAGTCCACTAATATGAAAAATAAATTAATTAGTTCATCAAGGTGAGTGGAAAGAAAATTATGTCTTTCACATATGTCCGATTTCTTAAAATATTAGACAGCCAATTTTTATCATATTAATCTATGGCATATCTGAAAATAACTATTGGTCCCTGTTTTTAAACTAATCCAGACAGACGACACTTTGAATAACAACTAGTGATAACTAGAGCATAATACATGTGGCATATATATAAATTTGAACAATGTACAGTAATCTGGTTTCTGACACAACACATATTGATCACAATGCAAGACATAAGATATATTTTAAATTATGTCATCATGGTGCTGTTAGAATATGCTTATTTATAAAGGTAATCTGAGAGTGAAAGATGTGATTTCAATCACAGTATTATTTCATCAAAACAGTGTAATGATTAATAAAGATATTTTGTATCTTTAGATAAATTCAATATCAATATCTGAGAATGTCACTCTAAAGGAATAGTCTATTCCATATGTTGATGTAATGAATCTGATAGAGCATGCAATTTCAATCAAATATATAATTTCCTCCTATCATCATGAATATTTAATTATCCTTCTCTCTTAATGATAAGAAGAAAATAGCAAAGCATATGAGACGTATATTTATATATTCTGCACATGTGTAAAAATGTGTTAGTGTTGTCTAAATGTAGCCACCAACTGTAAAGCACTACCCAGGTGCAGAATCCAAAATGGGAAAGACCATAATATTACATTCAAATAAAGATAGCAAGATTCAGAGGAATATCTTCAAATAATAATAAATAGTGATTTTGATTACAATAGAATTTGATCTCTGAATCGTGATTTTTCTTTTTAAATACACTTGAAATCAAATTAGAGGATCCATGTTAATATAGATCAATGTGAATGGATTAGGCAATGTTATGTCCAAATTTGTAAGCCAAAAGAGAAGTATAATGAGACATACCAGACTGGGACAATACCGGGCTTCAGGGTCCAGCATAAACATCCAGCTCTGTAAAATATTCAATAATGATTGGATATCATTAATACAAATCTGAACTTTGACACGAACAATCATACATTGTTTTTCAAATGGTCAAAGTTACACATATGTTAATTCTTCACGTGAGTTCATTGTTTAATAAAATGTTTTTTTAAATAAAGAGATCATGTATATTTATTTTTAATCTTTTATGTTGTTGACTGTCCCTTTAAGTCATTTTATGTATTCTTGCATTGTCATCAATTGTTATACATTGATCTGTCAATTTTTAATTTTATATTGCTAGTATAGCATTTGTAATTTTGATTGAAAATCAGGATACTGTATTCTTCACATTTATACAAATTAATGTATACATTTGACCAACAAGTCTAAAGTAATGGCACTGCTACAGCAAACAAATGTTAACGTCTCTGAGCAATTATATCTTCCATGATCATTTTGCAAAAATTAAAAGTGTAATTGCGCATCCGTGATTGTGAATTGATTTGGATCTAGTAGTGTGATGAGTATAATTTGTAAAGCTTTTGAATATATTTACAATTGTGTGTATCACAATATTACAATAGGATCATTGTAAAGATTGAATGATACAAATTAATATATGTAACTTTTGTATGAATCGATATTCAATGTAGGAAATTGCAGAGTATAGGGATTTCACGGACGCGCAATTCCATTTTAGCTCTGTGACGCATATTTGGGATAGCACAAGAAAAAGCATTGATCCTATTTGATGTGTGATGAATCTAAATTCAGATGTCTACCATCATAGGTAACGTCTGTTGTGAGATCTATATAGGTTGAATATATGACTATATACACATTGCTTAAATATATACTTAAATCTTAAAATATTATATGAAGTCTGATCTTTACCTGGTTCAGCCTCTGAAGAGCCTTCTTCTCCCAGGTGACCGATTGGAGCTGCACTGACCTCTGGGTCGGGAGTTTCAGGACCAGCAGCTGGGGACTGGGAGGGGGTCGAGGAGTGGGTGGAAGCAAATCTGTGGGGAAATGGAGATTGAGCAGGGCGCATAAAGCCTCCTCATAAGGTTGTAGGAATAGTTTCCATGGGGGTGGGCCCGGCTCCTCACCTCTCCAACGGGTACTTCTCCACTCCCTCATGAGGCAGACTTTATTGCGATGCCGCAACAAATATCCCCGAATCTCCGCATGATTTGCTCCGTGCTCCTCTGGACGTCATGCACCAAATTCACAGAAACGGTGACAGACACCCAGAGGGCCCTTTTGATTGCCGCACTCGTCGACTTCTTCCGATTCCCAAACAGCTGAGAATAAAAATCCTCGACCGTGTGGACCAGTGTAGCACTTTCCACTTGGGTGAACCTGGGAGACATCCTGGCTAGTGGGTATATATAAACAAGATATACCAGCAGGCATTAGAGAACTGACAAAAATGGCAATGTGTAGTGGATTTTTATATGGGAAAGTAAACATGAGATACACCATGAGACATGGTATCTGTACATCTGTTTGGAAAAAATACTGTAATTTTGTTAGCATGTCTGTGAGGCCATACTGAGTCAAGTCATGTTTGTGTGATGAACTCTGATTGGCCATTACTTAATGGTTCATGGATTCATATTTTTGTAACTACATTTGGCATGTAGACTTTTATTTTGAATTGCTTGAAATGTAATGCGTATGTGACGCATATATAATATGCGGAATCCGTAAAATATTAATCTATTTGTTTACATTTGAACAAGATTTTATTTTTAATCATGATAGTAAATATAATCCAGTCACATTATTAAATGTTTATGACCCATTTCGATGTTTAATATTGATCAAGTTATTTTAAAAAGTTGACAAATAGTTTAGATTAAAAAATGTAAATATTGTGGGACGGAGCCAACGTCTGAACTGAATGGTCGCATATCTCAGCAGCTCCGGCTACAAACTTTACAAAATCAAGCTTGGTGATCATTCAGGCTTTTGGGTTTAAGCTATATTGAGAGTATAATAGCCCTGGAAACATCTTAGGTTAATATTATAGAGAATTATGCCCTAAAACAATATTCTCCCGGTTCCAAAGATTCTGACAGACCAGAGCCCGCATGAGAAGCCATCTCCCCACCCACGTGGAGTCTAGCTAAGAACTCAATTCGGCCACCCAATTCTTACAAGGCATACTATTTTATAGAAGTTTCATGACCTCTGCAACTCTCATCTTTGAAGAGCTGGCCTTGCAGGAATAAAACCGCCACCCTCCCCACTACACGGGGCTCAAGTTCAATAATGGCTACAGTTAGAGAGGAAGAGGATCTCCCTATGGTCCTTTGTAACATGCTACAGGATCTAGAACATAAAATGAGTTACAATTTCAACAGCCTTACTCTAATACTCTGTGGTGAAAGCAGGGAGGACTCTCTGGCATGTGCGGAAGGACCAGATCTCAACACATCTACACTTAACCTTGATGTACCCATAACAGAAAATCTGTCACAGACGATCCTGTTGGGAGTCCCACACCCAGCATTAGCGAGACACAACAATTATACCCTGAGACCAGACCTGCCCATGACGGTTCTGCGGAGAGGTGCGGCCAGCCCCCGGGTGAGTTGCAGATCCAGCAAGCAGCTCCTGCTTCCCACATCAGATGTCGTCCCAGAACGAGCAAAGGACGGCAACCTTGAGGAGCAGTCTCCTCTTTTGATCTCTCATCTGGGCTATCTGCCGATGCGAAAGTGCCCTGAGACGGCCTCCCTGGATACAATAGCTTTGCGGTACTCATGAGGAGTGTGTGCGACATGGTTTGCAAGCGGGTCAGGTGTGTGACCCAAACAGGAGAACTCACAAGGCCTTTGCAATAAATGCGGTATAGGATGAATGGGGGAATTTGATTGATCTGTTTCCCTTATACACAGGACTCTTAAAGACTGATTTCTGTTTAATGTTTTCTGCTCCAATTCTCTATTCTATGTCTCCGACAACCTGTACACATTGATAACAGGTGAACCCTCCCTGTCACACTGTTCAATTTGTTGAATCCACTATAGCAAATTTAGCATTCCCATACGCATTAGATTATTAGTTTATAAAGTTCAATTACTACATTACTATTGTGGTTATCTATTAATTTAACTAAATCTCTATGGTGAAACCACTAAAACCAACACAGATAAATTGTGAAAATAAACTATATGAGGATGCTCCATTATTTGTCAAACAGTTTATTTAGGAATCAATATATGTTAATAATAAGATAAATATTTACAGGTATGTATATATCAATCTATTTTACAGATACAGTCCACATTTTAAGATACAGGGCAACTTTTCTAAACTAACCCCAATTGTGCTACACAGAATATTATCCCAGAAATACTTAGCCAGATTCTCTGTGTCCAGCATCATCCATCTTTACAGCATGCCCAGGATACAAAAGAGAGCGGCAGAGGCTCTGGTGTTGCAATATTTTATAACCCAATTCAAAAGGGAGTGGCTTATCAAATGCCACTCAAAAAGACCAATGGGAGTGTCTATAGTTCAGAGAGAAAGGTGTACCTGGGGGAAGGGATCCCATTAACAGCTAAGTGAATATTCCAGTGATAAAATGTCACCACATTCCCTCACTTTTTCTTCTCCTATGTTGCCCCGTTTTCTAGTTATCCCCACTAGTACAGAAGAACACAGTGGGAGCGAAAACCTTACAGGAGAAATTCTCCCACCATCCCTTCGGAATAATTCCCTCGGCGATATGAGCTCTTCTGTACTTTCCTAGGACTGTCAATTCCTAATCTAACTTTATACAATTCATTAGAAAAAATAATTTAAAATTATACATAGAAACACAAAATCCTATGCTAAACCCCATTAGCAACATTTATACAATGGTCTTAAATATTGGGAAAAGTTCATGTATGAGTGTGTGAGTGTGGGTACACTAGATGGGTATGTGTGTAGTAAAATCTTTATTAAGAAAGTGTGAATTGTGCCTGTAAAACAAAAGTTATAATGGTTCACTGAAGTTCTTTGTTGTCATCTTTTGGCATCTGGTCCTTGCTTTTGGCATCTGGTCCTTGCTTTTGCTTTACCAAATCTCTCTCTTTGAACCACTTTGTTTTTTTCCAAGACCCTCAAAGGAATGAAAAAAAGATTAAAACCGGGCATATATTTACTTCACACTACAACACTCCATCTGCAGTAGAAACCACATTCACAGTTATTAACTTTAAGTTGGAAAGTGCCTCTGTTATTGCATCATCCCACTCGCACCCTTACTTAACTTATGTTGCTTGATTTATATGATTATATATATATAATTATTTTGGCCTAATGCACCATTTTACATCTCCGTTGTGATACATTATACTTATTTAATTTGTCCAAAGCCACCATCATAGCTTCATGGTAAGATCAGTCCTGAAGACACCTGAAAAACAACAATCTATAATGTGTGTTATTGGGGAAAAACTGGAAGGAAAGGTGAGAAGCCTTCTATCTTCATTGGTTTTCTTCCTGCAAGATAAGACTTCAGACAGTTTACATAGAAATGGTATTGCATGTGGCCTCCCAAAACTAATCACAATGGAGGTATCTGTTATTGTTTTTTTAGAAAGAGAATGCATCAATTAACTATACATTCTTAATATTGGTATTTAAAACTTAATAATGAAAAACACTTAAAATTATTAATTGAACTTAAAACTAAAGTACACATTACACGATACAAATGTACTGCAAACAAATATGCTTATAAAAAAAAATGAATGATTTAATTTGAGCCCTCCAGCTCTGTCAGTTGCTTCTTTAGAAACCCAATTTGATCTCTCATTCTCCTGTTTTTTTGTTTGAGTTCAAAATAACTTAAGTTGGCCTTATTGTTTATCTCATTTGACCTCAGCCTCCAATTTTCTCCTCTGTTAATATCGCCATTTAAATTCCCGTCTCTCCAGTTTTCTGTATTTGATGCTCTACTATTCTGATATCCACAAACATTCCTTCTATTACCCCTCTCTGATTCCTGCCTGTGAATATTCAGATTATTCTCCATTGACTGCTTCACTGCAGAATTTGCCTTAATGGTGTATGGGTGATAATTCCACCACTTCTCAGCTCTAGTGAGCACCATATGTAGGTTTGTGGAGTTTGGATCATACAGCTTTACAAACTCCTGACATTTTCTGGGGAGAGCTTCAAGTACCCTCTGTATATGAGCTGGTGACCCCCAGACCATTTGGGTCTGTGGCTGGCGCAGCACACACCAAAATAAAACTCTTTTTGCTACTTCAAATGGCCCATCTAGTGGTCTCATGGTAATTTCACTAATCTCTTTCTCTAGACTAGTAAAATTGAAAAAGGTTTTAGCTATTCTGCCAGCCTGATCACATATACTTGAATTAAATCCTAATAACCTGTTGGCATAGGGGCCCATGGCATCTTGAAGCAATTCGGTCCATTCCGGCATGCTCATACCTAATTTTATGGCTTTTTCAGTTCCCTTGTGAAACCAATGTGAAAAGTTATTAAAGCTGTTTGTGGGGATTGTGCCCCACCATTTCTTAAAAATGTCTTTATCTGCTACAGTCATTGGCCTAGTCTGATTTGAAAAACCTGTAGGAACTTTCAGGTTGTTAAAATTCTCAGAAATTATGACAGGGGCAATTGGAACAGAACTGGGGTTTTTAGTGGGGTCCATTTGCATTTTATCTTGTTTTACTAATTGTTTTGGCTCTTTCCTTTGTGGCAGTAAGTTATCACTATCTGCATTGTTCCCAGAAATATCACTAATTATTTTTTCTTTTTGTTCAATTTTCATCTGTAACTCAGTAATTTTGTTTGAGTATTCGTTACTGGTGTGTTCTGTTGATTTTAATTTTCGTTGTAATTTACTGATCTGTATGGTGTTAGTTAAAGCAGAAAGCTTAATACAATCTCTGTCAGTCTGTGTGTTATCTAACTTTAATTTAAGGTCTTTATTTTGCTCTGTAAGTTCTCCAATAATGTCTGTTAATCTCTTTATAGTTGAAACCACTGCCTGTGCTATCATACATTTTCTTTTATTATTATTCATCTTTTTAAGAGTTAATACCTGTGTTAGTATATCTAAAACACTTTCACACTTGTTGTTTTTAGCTTCTGGGATGAGGAATGGACCATTATATTTATGAATGTAATTGTTAAAGTAATCACAGATTTCCTGTGAAATATAGTTTTTTCCAGACATTTTTAACAGATAGCCGTTAGAACTAAAATAATAAAAAAAAAAATTCTATATATATTATATACTAGAATAGTGTGTCTCTCACAGCATAGTAGTTTTTTTTTTTTTTAAATGTTAACACAGGATGTACAAGATACCATTGAGATGCTAATTTTACACAACAAAGGACATAGCAGTTAAGCCATGTAGAAATGGTAGTAATTAGATCTGTTTATAAGCAGGTCAGCATTCCAGCAGAGGTGGTAGTATAGTTAAGTTTTTCTAACCACTGCTCATTATTCTTTATTTTAAATCTGGGGAACAGACTTAGAATAGTGTGCCTCTCACAGCATAGTTTGCCAGACTATTTTAACTGCACCAAATGCAAGGAATTATCATCTCTATAGGGCAATGAAAAACTAGACTAAACAGAAATTAAGCAGAACAAAATTAAAAAATTAAATATTGTTCTCTTTTAAAAGATGTAAACCATCAATAATACTAACCTAAATAAAATAAATGAACAAAGCAAAGCAAGGAATCCTTTTTACTGATATTTTCCCAAATTGAGGAAAAATTATAAAAATATTTTTGAAGTACAGGAAGATTCTTCCAAATGCTAATTTCAACTGTAGTTTTGGTTCCAGGATCTGCTCCAAACACAGGAAATGCAATTTTTTAACTTTGTTACCCAAAACAAAGCTTAATTAAAGCGTAATTTCTTAACTTTAAATTCTACACAATTTCCCATACAATTCAGAATTAAATTTATGTATAGGGCAATCTACAGCTCTGGGTGTAACACATGCACAGAAATGAATCCTTTGTAAAAAGAAATAAATAAAAAAAAACTTACTGTTGGCAGCTATTACATAGTACTGTAAAGCTTTTGTTTGTAAAAACATTTAGATGGGACCAACACAACACATGTCTCTAAAATTCATTAGAAAACTGATAGAAAACTGGCTCAACAATAAAAGTATCCAGTTTCCAAAAACAAGAAATATACAAGAGTTAAAGGGACAGTCTAGTATAATCAACTTCACAATTTACATCCATCATCAAACCTGCTTTTTTCTCTTGGTATTCTAAGTTGAAGCCAAACATAGGTAGGCTCATATGCTGATTTCTAAGCCTTTTAGGGTTGCCTCTTATCACATGCTTTTTTTTAAAAATCTCTTTTCAACACAAAGAGACGCTGTGGGGGTTATTTAAGATTTAGCAGGCTACAAAACAGGCCTTCCCCTATGCAAAATGCAAATTTATACAGACCAGAAATACAGGTTTTTTGAAGCCATGCTTTTCTTGAGAAACAAACAGGCCTTTGAAACCAACCACTATTTGCGCTTTTTAAATAAAGTACTACATACAAAGACTTTGCTATAAAACACCAAAATCTACATTTACTGCAGTTAAATTTAAAATAAATCAACATTCATTTGATTCCTGCAAAACTAAATGGCATATGGATTCGTCTACAACTTCATGGCCGCCAAAATGTGGTTATCTATTAATTTAACTAAATCTCTATGGTGAAACCACTAAAACCAACACAGATAAATTGTGAAAATAAACTATATGAGGATCCTCCATTATTTGTCAAACAGTTTATTTAGGAATCAATATATGTTAATAATAAGATAAATATTTACAGGTATGTATATATCAATCTATTTTACAGATACAGTCCACATTTTAAGATACAGGGCAACTTTTCTAAACTAACCCCAATTGTGCTACACAGAATATTATCCCAGAAATACTTAGCCAGATTCTCTGTGTCCAGCATCATCCATCTTTACAGCATGCCCAGGATACAAAAGAGAGCGGCAGAGGCTCTGGTGTTACAATATTTTATAACCCAATTCAAAAGGGAGTGGCTTATCAAATGCCACTCAAAAAGACCAATGGGAGTGTCTATAGTTCAGAAAGAAAGGTGTACCTGGGGGAAGGGATCCCATTAACAGCTAAGTGAATATTCCAGTGATAAAATGTCACCACAACTATTTCCTCAATAAATGGAACGATTCATATGGCACATATTTTTACTGTAAATGCTTAAGAAGGTATGCTATGTCTTTGTTTTTTAACTCGTTTACATCTTGGCTGGAACTCTGTAAAGACTAAGTTTAGAGGTATTGCAGAGACTCATAATTTGATATAATTTACTAGTTGGTCATTACTGCTTCTCCTTACTGTTTACTCACAGCCCCATAGGCTAGTTTTATGTTAAGTAATCAGAGTTAGTTTTACTAATATACTTTGTTAATTGCATACTCCCTTAGCAGAAATAACATATCCCTCCCCAGGTTTATTCTAAATCTGCAACATGTTTATTGCAATGTTTGATGATATGTTTTTCATACACACGCTGGTGAACATTTAAGCCTCATGTTATAATTAAGCAATTGTTTCTTTGAGTGGGTCGGAGAGAAAAGTAGTTTGACTTTCTGGCACACCTAACCTCCCTTCTTAGGATGCTCTTTTATGCCCTGCTTATGGTATGGATATAATACTGCCTGTGGGAAGGTTCCTAATAGCACTAATGTACTCAATCTCCCTCACACTCCATTCTCCCTAAGGCATATTACATATTTGAGGTCCTGTAGTATATTATGGGCTTTCCACGTTCACTACTAGTCATTATGCTGAATATGAATAGAAGCTTGCAATGAGGTTATACTTACTACTCTAACGCTGTGCGATCTCAATACTCATATAAGTTGGGATATATGTAAATATATTTTATGTGGAGCCTCATTGTTAGCACATGCATGCCTTGCAGAGTTTACTCTTTTCTAGATACATATTTCTGTATCATACCTAGGTACGCCACTAGCCTGCCTTAACAATTTAGATGTGGACAACTACCCCATCATTATATGTTACTATTTTTTAACTGTGTGATGTATACAACTCTCTTAGTGTGTAAAACTTATATCTAATCCTTAGTTAACTTTAAGACATGGGTTTACTAATTAATACTACCATCTACTTCCAATATTTGTCTGCATACAACACGGGTAATTTTAGTATCGCATAGTTGGAGTATTATGACTTTTCTTTATAAAGGGGCTTCTAGCTGATCCGTACATTTTTATTACTTTTTAGTCCCTATTGTGAATTCTATTAAATATACTTTACTAGAAGAACTTTGGGCATGGAATATGTATGCATGTATAGTGACTGATCATTGTTGTTTTACTTATTCGGTTGAGAATCTACTAATGCCTTCCTTAATGGTAGACTTGCTGAGTTATAACATTGCCATGCAAAGCAAACTCTATTGCTCCGAATTTCCCTTAATATGTTAATATAAGACCCTACCAGTCATTAACCTATGTATACATTGTTAACCCCCTGTTGACACACTTTCTTTTAAGTTCCTATACTTTTCAAGCTGTCATTTGGCATATAATCTTCACTGACAGTGTTTTATACAACTAATTTACCAATAACATTTTTAGAGGTCCCGTCACATCTTCTAAGTCACCCTTATATACATATATATATATACATATGGTTCCGCCCCCCCCTCTCCCCTCATTTAAATAGCGGTGCTTACCCGCTGAAATTCCCCCCATCCATTACATATATTCCTTCCTTTTCTTTTTCAACTCATAAAGAGCTAACCATCTGACCATCAGTTATCCTCTATATTAACTGATGGTCAGATGGTTAGCTCTTTATGAGTTGCAAAAAGAAAAGGAAGGAATATATGTAAGATACAGATACAGATACATTGTATCTGTATCTTTTTCTGTTATCAAAAGGCGATCTCTGTTTTATGTTTGTTAAGCATAACCTCAATAAAAATACTTTAAAAAAAAAAAAATGTAAATATTGTATGTATTCATTGTTTATTAAATAAATATTGTGACTCATTGGGAAGTATTGACAGTGCTCTATTAAATGTATTTACAATCCCAACAATGCACATCGATTGTGTGCTAGTGCGTGAAATTATATTCGAATTTTCATAAATGTGAATCTCGTGTTGAAAGATACGTTTACCACGCTATATTTCAATAATGGTGAAATACGTTCTTTGTATTTATAATGGACGTTACTTTGAGAAAATAATGTTAATTTTATTAATGGGAATTCAACGTTTCTGTTTCTTATTTTTAAAAATCAAATAGAGCATGTATTAGCATGTATTAGTCTGAAAATGCTCACATTTTCAGTGTCTTTATTGTTAAGGATCCGATATGCAATAGTGTGAAGTATCTAAAGACGTCTGGCTAACCATTGCCACTATGCATTGTTGCCCACCCACAAATAAGCAGATATCTCCCACTAATGCTTTGCTGATTATAAACCTATGCATATCGTTTTAAGGTCGGGCAGACTTGCTGGGCCTATGGCTCTTATCTGCCGTCAATATCTATGTTTCTATGTTTCTATGTTTTTGCAAACTTAGGATAACATGAGAATGAACCATATGTGATTAACAAAGTTACATTTTATTTTAGATTCAAATCTGCTCTGTCAGAATCATGGAAGATTGACTTTGGGTTGCATTTCACTTTCACTACAAATTAAATAGCCATCACAAGCAATTAACTGAAACTAAAAAGTTGACATAATACCCACTATTCTAATAGTTGATATGCAATGGTAATTTTTAACAATAAATATGCAGTCATGTCTACATACGATAGTATATTTAAATAGATGAGTGTATACCCCGTGCCACTATGCATTGTTGCCCACCCACAAATAAGCAGATATCTCCCACTAATGCTTTGCTGATTATAAACCTATGCATATCGTTTTAAGGTCGGGCAGACTTGCTGGGCCTATGGCTCTTATCTGCCGTCAATATCTATGTTTCTATGTTTCTATGTTTTTGCAAACTTAGGATAACATGAGAATGAACCATATTTGATTAACAAAGTTACATTTTATTTTAGATTCAAATCTGCTCTGTCAGAATCATGGAAGATTGACTTTGGGTTGCATTTCACTTTCACTACAAATTAAATAGCCATCACAAGCAATTAACTGAAACTAAAAAGTTGACATAATACCCACTATTCTAATAGTTGATATGCAATGGTAATTTTTAACAATAAATATGCAGTCATGTCTACATACGATAGTATATTTAAATAGATGAGTGTATACCCCGTGAAAGGTTATATACGTTTAAAGAGACAGTAAACCAAAAATAGATATTTACTTTAATACCCATTACACATTCTATCATACTCGATCCTGTTATATGAATATCCATTTGACCTATGTGAGGACCGTGTATGTAAACTGTCCACTTATCTCGCTGCTTTGATGGAGCTTTTTAATGATTCAGTGCAGACTCTTAAAGGACAGTATACTATAATATTTGGATCACTTAATGTGTTTACAATTCCTTATTATTAAATCAGCAGCAGAGTATATAATGTCTGAAATTAAATTGTTCCTGTTTGTATATTAATTAATATTTTGAAGTCACAACAAAATAAAATGTTTTTAGCTTGTAAATATAATCTGATTGGCTAGCTTTGTTTACATATATGTAAAAGCCAATTAATAAGAGTGCAATATACTCACTCCATAAGTTGCATGATATCCGCTTGTCTGGAGTATGTCACACAGATGTCTAGTAGCAGTGATCCACAGATGCCTTGTAACAATAGTGGTTTAACAAACTGAGAGCAAGAAAAAACTCCAGTGAAAAATATGTAGAATCTGTTATGATTAAATAAGTAGTAACTTACTCCATCAAAATGGGACTTCGGGCAATGTCACAACAAAGGAACAAAAAGATATTCCAATATAGATAAAAATTATTTATTACCTCAACGATTTTCAAAGTATGCAAACGTCTCTTTCAAGAGCAAATATAAAACAGGTAAAAACAGTTGAGAGATTTGTAAGCTGTGACAATTATGGCCGGTTTAAATACAGGTGATCTATGTTCCAACTTCCTGTATTAAACAGGAAATTGGACTCAAAAATAGTTAAATTGCAAACATCTGATATAACTCGTATTCATCCCTAACCAAATGTATACATAATTACAAAGTTGAATTTCTAATTATGCCGCTAAATATGTTTAAATTTTGGTGTAATGTCTAAATGGTTAGGTGTGAATATATGTATCAACCAATGAAAATATGGATTGTTATATGATAGCCAATGAGGGAGTTCACAATGAATAGTCCTCAATCAAGTAGTATTGTGCAAATAGTTCCATTTCAGGTCCGCTTTTGTCACATGATGTTACGGACCTATCAGGAGGGAAGAACAAACTCCAGTGAAAAATATGTAGAATCTGTTATGATTAAATAAGTAGTAACTTACTCCATCAAAATGGGACTTCGGGCAATGTCACAGCAAAGGAACAAAAAGATATTCCAATATAGATAAAAATTATTTATTACCTCAACGATTTTCAAAGTATGCAAACGTCTCTTTCAAGAGCAAATATAAAACAGGTAAAAACAGTTGAGAGATTTGTAAGCTGTGACAAATATGGCCGGTTTAAATACAGGTGATCTATGTTCCAACTTCCTGTATTAAACAGGAAATTGGACTCAAAAATAGTTAAATTGCAAACATCTGATATAACTCGTATTCATCCCTAACCAAATGTATACATAATTACAAACTTGAATTTCTAATTATGCCGCTAAATAAGTTTAAATTTCGGTGTAATGTCAAAATGGTTAGGTGTGAATATATGTATCAACCAATGAAAATATGGATTGTTATATGATAGCCAATGAGGGAGTTCACAATGAATAGTCCTCAATCAAGTAGTATTGTGCAAATAGTTCCATTTCAGGTCCGCTTTTGTCACATGATGTTACGGACCTATCAGGAGGGAAGAACAAACTCCAGTGAAAAATATGTAGAATCTGTTATGATTAAATAAGTAGTAACTTACTCCATCAAAATGGGACTTCGGGCAATGTCACAGCAAAGGAACAAAAAGATATTCCAATATAGATAAAAATTATTTATTACCTCAACGATTTTCAAAGTATGCAAACGTCTCTTTCAAGAGCAAATATAAAACAGGTAAAAACAGTTGAGAGATTTGTAAGCTGTGACAAATATGGCCGGTTTAAATACAGGTGATCTATGTTCCAACTTCCTGTATTAAACAGGAAATTGGACTCAAAAATAGTTAAATTGCAAACATCTGATATAACTCGTATTCATCCCTAACCAAATGTATACATAATTACAAACTTGAATTTCTAATTATGCCGCTAAATAAGTTTAAATTTCGGTGTAATGTCAAAATGGTTAGGTGTGAATATATGTATCAACCAATGAAAATATGGATTGTTATATGATAGCCAATGAGGGAGTTCACAATGAATAGTCCTCAATCAAGTAGTATTGTGCAAATAGTTCCATTTCAGGTCCGCTTTTGTCACATGATGTTACGGACCTATCAGGAGGGAAGAACATCTAAGATGGCGTAAATCAATGGAAAGGATCATAATGAATAGTCCTCAATCAGGTGGTATTATGTGGATAGTTCCATTTCAGGTCCGCTTCTGTTACATGATATTACGGACCATGTCAAAAGAAGAGAGCGTCCAGGATGACGTAAACATAGAATGTTACTATCACGTGAGTGGCCTCGACCACTAACATTAGGGATACATAGCCATGCTTACGAGTGTTCTACAAAGTGAAAAAAACAAGTGAACAGTAAATGTTCTTAAAGGAACAAAGGTTACATTTAAGTGAGATGATGATATTCTTACGGCAGTTTATATGAAAAAGAGCAAATGAACAATTAATGTTCTTAAATGAACAAAGATGTCATTGTATAATAATGCTCATATAAATGTTCTTAAAGGAACAGTTGTATTTAACACATTTACATTTGTATTGCACAAATTTATATTACATAATAATATTCACATAACCCATTTTAATAGAATTATCATCATAGATCAAATGAAATACATCATAATAGATCGTATCAAGATAATACACGCCCTTTTCCATCCAAGTCCAATCGGGACAGACACAAAGTAGGTGCTCATCATACGCCAACCAATTACAATTGGACACACCAGAACAGATATTCCCCCCTCCAAATAGACAGACAACCCAATTATCCCCCACATCAATCAGACAGATCCAACCAAAGAAAAAGGGAAATGACTCCGGATCTTACAGGGGAGGGCGAGGAGGTAGAAGAAAGACACAGGAGGAGGTGACAAATAGAATAGAAATCCATAATATATCCTCCCAAACAATTACTGAACAAGAAAGTAAAGTTTTAGCCAAAGGGCTCAAGTTTGTACCTACACAAGGGGCGAACACATTTCAGCTATTTATAGATGCTCAAAGATTTATTACAAACATCACAGTTAAACGTTTTTTTCACAAAAAAGACACACTTTGTTATACTCCACCTGAACACAACCCCAGATCTAAGTTCAAAAACCCCTCCAAGTTCTACCCAAGCCATTGTAAGGGTTCCAGCATAGATGTTTTTGGAAAATTGATCCTAAAGGACATAGAAAACATACAACAACCTAAGTTTTTTAATATGAGGAGATCAGAATATGAAACCCTGAAGAATTTAAATAAGAGAGAAGATATTGTAATTAAAGAAGCTGACAAGGGCGGCGGTATAGTTGGTATGGATAGAGAGTTTTACCTACAGGAGACTAATAGAATACTGTCTGATGAAAATACATGCAAAGTCCTAAATCTACATCCTAAAAAAGAATTCTGTCAAGAATTATGTGAAATGTTGACTCAGGCATTAGACAGAGAGATCACATCTAAGCAAGAGTATTGTTTTTTGTATAAAACTGATTCAAAAATGCCAATCTTTTATTTTCTACCCAAATAACATAAAAATCCCAAAAATCCACCAGGGTGCCCCATCATTAGTGGGATTGACTCTCTGACTTCAAACATGTCCTCCTTTGTTGATTTTCTTTTACAGCCATATGCCTTAAATTCGAAATCATATTTAAAGGATACTTCTCATGTACTCAATACAATCAATACCATCAACCATGGATATGACATATTTGTACTCCATAATAGATCATAAGAAGGGCATATCAGCAGTCATATGGAAGTTGGAACAGGATCCTAACCTGTCAGACTCTCTTCTTGAGTTCATTATTTTGGCTATTGAGTTTATGTTAACCCATAACTTTTTCTGGTTTGACAATAGACAGTACTTACAAATTTGTGGTACCGCTATGGGCACCAGGTTCGCCCCGAGTTATAATATTTATTTATGGACCACTATGAACATTTACATGTATGGTCCAATTACGTATTTGGGGCGAGCCTGGTGATATGGTGGAGATATATCAATGACATATTATGTATTTGGAAAGGTGACTTAGATTATCTTCAATTTTTTATTTCTCAGCTGAATAATAATGACATGAACATCATACTAACACCAGAAATACACGAAACAGAAGCCACTTTTTTGGATTTATCCATTTTAGTTGTAGATGGAGTTATACACACTAAAACTCATTTTAAAAAATGTGATGTAAATACCTATATCAAACATGACAGTCAGCATCACCCCTCATGGCTTAAAGCCATACCAAAGGGGCAATTTCAATGCATAAGACACAACTGCGATAGGTTAGAAGATTATGATGAACAGTCCAAAATGTTAAAAACAAGATTTTTACAAAAGGGATATAAAGCAAAAGAACTTGAATTAGATAGGCAAGAAGTGAGAAACGTAGATCAGGATCAACTGTTAAAAGGTCGTAAATGAGAACTATTCATTCAACAATCTTTTCCAAGGTTCATAACTACCTATAATTCTGGACATAATCAGATTAAGAACATCATTAAAAGACACTGGCATGTCTTACAAAGTGATGAAGTCTTGGAAAAAATTATACCCCCCAGACCACATATTACATTTAGAAGGGGTACCAATTTTAAACAAAAGCTGGCCCCTTCTTTAATAAAGGGTATGACTCCCAAAACTCCATTATCAATTTCAAATTTACAAGGTTTCTATACTTGTGGCCACTGTAAAGGCTGCAACTACACTAAAAGGGTACATAAATCGTTTACATCATCCATTACGGGCAAAACATTTATGATTAAACTTTTTATTACTTGCAAGACCCCCAATGCCATTTACCTTCTTCAATGCAATTGCAAAATCCAATATTTAGGGGGGAACTTCCGGGCAGCGGCCATGACAGGTCGCATCTTAGCTAGCTGCTACACACTTAAAGACTAATCCTTAAAAAATCTGCTTCTACACCTTGCATCGAGCAGCAACAACTACGGATCCTGTTGTAGATTATAAGGCCCATCTGAATGCAGCTAAATTTTATCAGCTTCCTTACAATTAGCACATACCGGAGACTAAATGAGGTTGCGGCCTCCCACTTAACCCCCCGGCAGAGCTTCCTTAGAGCTCTGTCGTTATCAAGTGCCCTGAGAGCACCTTTGTTTTCTTTCATTTCCTCCATACTATACACCCGCCATTAACATCCAGCTATAGTGGCGAGAAGATGGAACACTTCCTTCTGAAAGTAATCAGCGATCTGCTGGATACCTACCAAAAGGCTTTCACTGAGACCTTGGATGCGGCTTTCCGCCTTGGGCCGCTGGTGGAGGAACCTATATGCGCACGCAGGGGGTATAGGGGTGACGGTGCTTTGGGGCCCCGGCACCAGCCACTTGCCTCCCTGAGTGTTAATGAGGCCTTAGACACTAGCTGCACGCCCCGCGGTGTGATTGTGGAGTTCCCTGAGACAGAGGGGGGAGACGGCTGCGGAACTATCATACTGACAGAGGTTGAAACTACAATAACGAGCCCCGATGCAGCAGCGAGACCTGCTAGAGCAACACCCGCAATGCTTACTGCCTCGGGTCATCAGAAGATTGCCGCCCCGCTACAACCATTGCCGAGGTCTTCTGGTTCTCAGACATCACAGAGCTCAGATGGAATGCAGCGTGCGCGCACGGAAGGCACAGGGCAGCCATCGTTAGGGAAGTTTGTGAATCTCACCTCTGGAGCGCAAATTAAACAACTGTACCTACTATTGCTGACACGGAGCTGTGATGACCCTGGGACTCCATACGGAGGTGTGGGGGATGGTGCCGCTACCGCATCCTCTCTGCTAATTCCCCTCCGATCCTCCAAACTAAACTCTTTCACTCATAAGGGATATCGGCTCCTGATGGACAGATCTGGAGTGGGGTAACTTGTAATTTTCAACGTGTGGACTAATATAGGGCTGCTTGATATTAGTGTTGATATTAGCGTTGACTCCTTACAACATTTTATGTTTTTTTTCTGTCATGAGCCATCTTATTACAGTTTAAGTCTCCCTCCCGCCTAGCTTTCTATGTTCAGATGCATATATACATTGACAGGTTGGAGCTATGTGTGCTTGTCTCTTTGGTGTTGGTTCATAACGCCTTTAGGACTGCGTGGACATTAAGCAGGGTCTAGCAGGTTTACCTAGGTATTTCTACCATAGTAGATAGTGTGTACTATTTGAGAAACCAACTCTATAGAAATCCACATTCAGATATACTGCCAGTTTGATTGTATGCACAAGAGAGAGACTGTAGCCCTTCCCATACCCAAGAGGTGCCCAGCATACTTTAGAGCTGCCTGCGGCCGAGGCAGAGCAATAAGTTGAGCGTTTTGGCACTAATATGTGCTCACATAGCATAATAGGGTCACATAATACCTCTATCTCCCACCTTAAGGTCCTACCACAATAGGAGCACACTTCTCCCACAGGAACTATGGCAAGCATACTAAGCTGGTTTGATATTTAAATATTAATACTGGTAACCTCTATACTGCTGGTGAATCATATGAGGGGTTTTTGTCCTAGAGTCTAGAGCATTTATTAAATCATAGAGTGAATGGGAATATTTATGTATAATTCTACTGTGGATAATAGCCAGCTTTGTGTTGTCTAGTATTATAGGATACTTTTCCTCTATATGACAATTGTAACACTGCTATAACACTGCTGCTAGAATGATCAGATTGCCATAACCATAAGTTATTTACAAGCTGACGCACCTGCAATGTTCTTCAATATCATGCCTTACTAGTCATACCTTCATGCATGCATGATGTGGATTCCCAGGTGACAAGGTAGTAGATTATCTTTAGAACAGTTGTAGTAATTTTATTGCTTTTTCCTTACTACCTTTTCTACATACTGTTTAATTCTACCGCTCAGACTCACAACGTCTAATGCCTATGTAGCTGTGGGATTTGTTTATCAGGCTGCCTAACTCCAATGCATAAGTATCTGTCCTACACGTTACCAGATAAGGAACTCACTACCCCACTGAACACACTATATATAAACCCTTAGAGACACACATATTGCCATTTAGTTTATACTCATATTAGTTTGCAACTAGCAGCTGTTAATTATGTACTTATACAGAGTGTATATTGTTCTATTCTCTTATATCTATATATAGAGTTTGCCTTTCTGTTTTTTATACATATATATTGCTGACGGCTGATTCTCGCAATTCTTAAAGATAACTGGCGGGTGTCCTAATTATATGTATCATACACATTAGTGTACACTAGCACTATTTCACTTAGTTGACATCAGCTATTCTAAACTCACCTTATCTTTTTAATATTATCCATAGCTGTGTCCATAACAGATTATTCTAGAGTGTTTATTGAAAAATGAGGTTTATCAGTTGAGATCCAAAAGTGGTCTCCTTTATTGGAATTAACCTCCTTCTCTTGGACTATAGAGTGATGAGGCCCATGAGTGACCTCTTATATTCATAAGGAGGGCATCCAGATAATTAGGCACTTGAATAATTCGCTATATTTATTGATTTCTGTTTTTCAAAAATCTACACTGTATGGTTGAAGCTTCTTGTCCTGTGATGTGTGTATTACAGCGAATATTGTATTTTACTGTTTTACGTTTTATGTATGCCTTATTTTGAACCTCAAATAAAAAATATTAAAAAAAAAAAAAAAAAAAAATCCAATATTTAGGACAAACGACCAGATTTTTGAAAACACGTATTCTGGAACATCTCAACAAAATAGACAAAAAACATGAAGATCATGGAGTACCCTTACACTGTAATACATGCCAAAAATTTGATATTAAAAATTTCCTTTGGATGGGAATAGAAAAAGTATCTACACATTGGAGGGGAGGAAAATTAGAAGATGAATTGGATAAGAGAAAACTCTGATGGATACACACATTTAGAACATATAATCACTGGGGACTTAATAAGGATATTAGAATAGCAGCTTTTGTTTAATATTGATCACTTTTAATTTTATGCTTAGTTTATCCATTTTTGGAACTAATCACATATGAATACACGTTAAATACACATTGCTTAGCATCTCATATATAACTTATACACATAGTACACTAGAATATTCATGTATCACTGAATAAAACTACAAAATTATTTCAGCTTTTATTTAATCTGCTTTTTTTTAAAAATACACATTGGGTTATGTGAATATTATGTAATATAAATTTGTGCAATACAAATGCAAATGTGTTAAATACAACTGTTCCTTTAAGAACATTTATATGAGCATTATTATACAATTACATATTTGTTCATTTAAGAATATTGACTGTTCATTTGCTCTTTTTTCATATAAACTGCCGTAAGAATATCATCAGCTCACTTAATTGTAACCTTTGTTCCTTTAAGAACATTTACTGTTTACTTGTATTTTTCATTTTAAAGAACACTCGTAAGCACGGCTATGTATCCCCAATGTTAGTCGTTGAGGCCACTCACATGATAGTAATATATTCTACGTTTACGCCATCCTGGACGCTCTCTTCTTTTGACATGGTCCGTAATATCATATAACAGAAGCGGACCTGAAATGGAACTATCCACATAATACCACCTGATTGAGGACTATTCATTATGATCCTTTCCATTGGTTTACACCATCTTGGATGTTTTTCCCTCCTGACAGGTCCGTAACATCATGTGACAAAAGCAGAACTGAAATGGAACTATTTGCACAATACTACTTGATTGAGGACTATCATTGTGAACTCCCTCATTGGCTATCATATAACAATCCATATTTTCATTGGTTGATACATATATTCACACCTAACCATTTGACATTACATCGAAATTTAAATTATTTAGCGGCATCATTGGAAATTCAACTTTGTAATTATGTATACATTTGGTTAGGGATGAATACGAGTTATATCAGATGTTTGCAATTTAACTATTTGTGAGTCCAATTTCCTGTTTAACACAGGAAGTTGGAACATAGATTACCTGTATTTAAACCGGCCATAATTGTCAAAGCTTACAAATCTTTCAACTGTTTTTACCTGTTTTATATTTGCTCTTGAAAAAGATGTTTGCAAACGTTGAAACGCGTTGAGCTAATAAAATAATTTTTATCTGTATTGGAATATCTTTTTGTTCCTTTGCTGTGACATTGCCGGAAGTCCAATTTTGATAGAGTAAGTTACTACTTATTTAATTATAACAGATTCTACATATTTTTTACTGGAGTTTTTTTCTTGCTCTCAGTTTGTTAAACCACTATTGTTACAAGGCATCTGTGGATCACTGCTACTAGACATCTTTGTGACATACTCCAGACAAGCGGATATCATGCAACTTATGGAGTGAGTATATTGGCTGTTACATACACACCAAGTCCTTTTCTCTTTGTCATCAGACGGATTACTATACACCCAGCCTGAGTTTAATATTAAAGATCTGCGCCATCTACCACTGAAATTCTACCTTAACCACATTCCCTGGAAAGAGACTGAAAGAAGGCAGCAGTCTAACCATAAGGAGAGTATAAGTTCTCAGTCCATTTGTAACAGATTGTTGTTTTTTTACCACCTTACAATATCTGTACATTGTTTCCTTGGAATTGTTTACATATACATACTTCTTATATCTGTAAACCAATCAACCAAAAAATGAATTTGCATTGTATTACCTTATATATTGTATGCCCCACTGGGAGTGTAATATCTTATAATGGTTGTGTTTACACAGCTTCGCCTTAAGGCCAAAAACAATATGAATAGGTGGAGATACTACAGGGAGTGCAGAATTATTAGGTAAATGAGTATTTTGACCACATCATCCTCTTTATGCATGTTGTCTTACTCCAAGCTGTATAGGCTCGAAAGCCTACTACCAATTAAGCATATTAGGTGATGTGCATCTCTGTAATGAGAAGGGGTGTGGTCTAATGACATCAACACCCTATATCAGGTGTGCATAATTATTAGGCAACTTCCTTTCCTTTGGCAAAATGGGTCAAAAGAAGGACTTGACAGGCTCAGAAAAGTCAAAAATAGTGAGATATCTTGCAGAGGGATGCAGCACTCTTAAAATTGCAAAGCTTCTGAAGCGTGATCATCGAACAATCAAGCGTTTCATTCAAAATAGTCAACAGGGTCGCAAGAAGCGTGTGGAAAAACCAAGGCGCAAAATAACTGCCCATGAACTGAGAAAAGTCAAGCGTGCAGCTGCCAAGATGCCACTTGCCACCAGTTTGGCCATATTTCAGAGCTACAACATCACTGGAGTGCCCAAAAGCACAAGGTGTGCAATACTCAGAGACATGGCCAAGGTAAGAAAGGCTGAAAGACGACCACCACTGAACAAGACACACAAGCTGAAACGTCAAGACTGGGCCAAGAAATATCTCAAGACTGATTTTTCTAAGGTTTTATGGACTAATGAAATGAGAGTGAGTCTTGATGGGCCAGATGGATGGGCCCGTGGCTGGATTGGTAAAGGGCAGAGAGCTCCAGTCCGACTCAGACGCCAGCAAGGTGAAGGTGGAGTACTGGTTTGGGCTGGTATCATCAAAGATGAGCTTGTGGGGCCTTTTCGGGTTGAGGATGGAGTCAAGCTCAACTCCCAGTCCTACTGCCAGTTTCTGGAAGACACCTTCTTCAAGCAGTGGTACAGGAAGAAGTCTGCATCCTTCAAGAAAAACATGATTTTCATGCAGGACAATGCTCCATCACACGCGTCCAAGTACTCCACAGCGTGGCTGGCAAGAAAGGGTATAAAAGAAGAAAATCTAATGACATGGCCTCCTTGTTCACCTGATCTGAACCCCATTGAGAACCTGTGGTCCATCATCAAATGTGAGATTTACAAGGAGGGAAAACAGTACACCTCTCTGAACAGTGTCTGGGAGGCTGTGGTTGCTGCTGTACGCAATGTTGATGGTGAACAGATCAAAACACTGACAGAATCCATGGATGGCAGGCTTTTGAGTGTCCTTGCAAAGAAAGGTGGCTATATTGGTCACTGATTTGTTTTTGTTTTGTTTTTGAATGTCAGAAATGTATATTTGTGAATGTTGAGATGTTATATTGGTTTCACTGGTAAAAATAAATAATTGAAATGGGTATATATTTGTTTTTTGTTAAGTTGCCTAATAATTATGCACAGTAATAGTCACCTGCACACACAGATATCCCCCTAAAATAGCTAAAACTAAAAACAAACTAAAAACTACTTCCAAAACTATTCAGCTTTGATATTAATGAGGCTTTTGGGTTCATTGAGAACATGGTTGTTGTTCAATAATAAAATTAATCCTCAAAAATACAACTTGCTTAATAATTCTACACTCCCTGTATAGGAAAAATAAACTATTTTAAATTCAAAATTAAGGGTAACGAAAATACTTGTAAAAATTTTATACACTCCAGCAGTTAAAGAGTATAATTGTGAGAAATTATATTTTGAAAAATCTATGAGTTAACTGTTCCTTCAAAGGACTCCACTAGAGTGAAAAGTCATCAGTATGGCATACAATAACTAGCTCTGTCTAAATGTGAAAATAAACTTAGCTATCATGTTTTCTTTAAAGATCATTTAATCTACCTAGGTTAACTTGCAAATAATGATACTATAATAACTAAGCTATATTTATTTTAAGAATATGTTAAACTTTTAAAAATAAATGATAGATATTAGAATGTGAATATAAAATTAAACTACACTGTCACTTTAAACTAACAAGTTCATCCTACACATTTCTTAAAAGTGACATAACCAAAGTTGTTATTTAGACTTCATACTGCATAGTCATTAACATTTTATGATGTGTACTTCTCTAAATCACACAACCAAAAATTAAATGGCTGTATCTAACTCCACATTAACAAGACTTTTAACACTCATTATCTGCTTGAGCTGTGTTGATATTTAAAAACAAAATAAAAAAGGCAACTGTATTATATTTAATATCATGCATGTGCTTGTAAAATAGATTATTTAACAACCAGTCATGGGACTAGTCTTTTCTTTACATGTCCTAACATTAGAAGGATGTATTTGTTATTATCTTACTTTGATAGAGAAAAAAAATATATATATATTTATTTATAAAATATTTTACCAGGAAGGATACATTGAGATTTCTCTCATTTTCAAGTATGTCCTGGGACCACAA
Organism: Bombina bombina; assembly: GCF_027579735.1. Classification (NCBI taxonomy): domain Eukaryota; kingdom Metazoa; phylum Chordata; class Amphibia; order Anura; family Bombinatoridae; genus Bombina; species Bombina bombina. The sequence continues at coordinate 189,696,299 of NC_069504.1, read as the reverse complement.
AACATTGCTTTGATACAATAGTGTACAATAAAATACAAAAACAATAATAATACACAATATATGCAAACATTTAACATAGAACTGTTAGGACATATTTTATCAACCATGACAGGCACATTCTGTTTTGAGATATGTGGAGAGGGATCTCTTAAAGGATATTAGGCTTGGGGAAGTTTTTAAAGTGTGAGGGAGGTCATTCCATAATTGTGGTGCTCTGTAGGAAAAGGAGGATCGAGCTGCTTTCTTTTTGTATTGCGGCAAACTAAATAATGTGCTTGTACTGGATCAGAGGTTATAGGAGGTGGGGATAGCCAGGGAGAGCATTCTGCTCAGGTAGGGTGAGAGCTTCCCAGAAAGGCTCTTAAACACAAGGCAGGAAAGATGGAGGGTGCGTCTGGATTCCAGCATCAGGCAGTTTAGTTCTTTTAGCATGTCACAATGGTGGGTCCTGTAGTTACATTGTAGCACAAAGCGTCAGAACGAGTTATACAACGTATTAAGTTTATTAGGATGAGTTTGCGGTGCAGGTGCATATACTTTGTCCCCATAATCCATGATAGGCATCAGCATTTGCTGTACAATCTTTTCCTTAACTGTAGGGCTGAGGCAGGATTTGTTTCTGTACAGGGCACCTAGTTTTGGATAAAGTTTAGATGCAAGTTTTTCTATGTGGAGGCCAAAAGATAGATTGGGGTCTAATAACATACCCAAGTATTTAAAAGAGTGGACTGTGGTCAGCGTGCAATTGGATTTTGTTTTGATGCGAAGATGGGAATATTGTAATTTGTGCAATTTAGGTCCCATTCCAAAGATCATTGTGACAGTTTTGTCAGTTTTGTCAGTGTTTAGGAAGAGTTTGTTTTTTGAGATCCACTTTTCTACCTCTGTGAACTGGTCTTGGAGCACTGCTTCAAGCTGCGACAGATCGGAATTGTTTGCATAGATTACTGTATCATCTGCATACATGTGTACAGTTGATGATTTGCAGACATTAGGTATTTATAAATAATGTGAATAGTAGGGTGCTGATAATGGAACCTTGGGGTACACCACACATGACTGGGAGAGGGAGGGAGTCGCAGTCAGAAATGGAGACATATTGTGATTGATCCGATACATATGATCGAAACCAGGTTAAGGGACGATTAGCAATACCAGAGTTTTTTAGTTTGAGCAGTAGTATGTCGTGGTCCACTGTGTCAAAGGTCTTTGCAAAATCAAGAAAAATAGCTCAAGTTAGGTCTCCTTGTTCCATGCCAGTTTGGATGTCGTTGCAAACTTTTAGGAGGGCAGTTGTAGTGGAGTGATTTGGGCGAAAACCTGATTGATCAGGGGTCAGATAGTTAGATTGTTGGTAATACTCACATAATTGCGTATGGATGCATTTTTCTAAGATTTTTGACAATACTGGGAGCAAAGATATAGGGCGATAATTAGAAACCAAGGTTAACTCCCCATTATTATGGATAGGCACTACTCTTGCAGTTTTCCAAAGTTTGGGTATGTATCCAGACACCAAGGATTCGTTAATTAGGGTTGTGACCGATTTAGCAATTGCAGGCGCACTGAGCTTCAACAGCATTGCTGGGATTAGATCAGGTCCAGACTGGTTTTTCAGTTTTAGATTATTAAGGTGTTTCTTAATGACATTGATGTGTACAGGTCTAAAATTGAACTTCTCTATATTGGGTCTTTGCTGATTTAGTGGGGCCTGATCCACATTTGTAGTTTCAGGATGCGTGTCATTTATTAGTATGTCAATCAGGGTGGTGGAGCATCCGACAAAATAACTATTAAAGGTATTTGCTACTTCTAAGGGGAGTTGCAGGGTATGGTTGTCCACAGTGACAGTGGGGGGTTGGGAGTGGATTTGCAGATTTTGTAAGTTATTTATGAGTTTCCAAAACTTTCTAGGGTTTAATATGTTATTGTTCAGATTTTCACAGAAATATTGGGCCTTGGCCAATTTCGTTTGTTTAGATCATATATTTCGCCATTTTCTATATACACAGTGATCATTCATAGAGCCTGTATGTTTGAATTTTGACCACAATGAATCCCGAAACTGGTACATTTGAATGAGGTCAGCTGTGATCCAATTCAGGTGTGCTCCTTTTACTCTCACCTTACGCAGCGGGGCATGTAAATTCCAAACTTGTAGGAGTTCAGACTGAAATAATTCAACTGCAGAGTCTAGATCAGGGATTAAGTTTAATCTGTGCCAGGGTAGGTTCTGGATGTCAATTAGAAAAGATTGAAGATTACATTTTTTGAAGGATCTGGTGATTTTAACCTTGGGAGAGGATTTAGTTGCCTTTATTTTGCGCACGCAGTACACTAAGCAGTGATCACTGAAATTGTTAGGGAGAACACCTGCATCCTGGATTCAGTCGGGAGAAGTGGAGAGAATCCAGTCGAGCAGGTTGTGATTATGGCTTTTGATGTTTATTCGAGTTGGTGAGGAGATTAATTGCGTTAGCTGCAAAGATTTAAACAGCGAGCGACAACTATTATTTTTTGGATTCAGTCAATCAATATTAAAATCTCCAAAAACCAAAATTTCACTTTTTGGGTTTTGAGCTATGGTTTCACTGAGGAGATGTGCTATGTCAGAAATGGAATGCACAGGGGAGCTAGGTGGGCGGTAGATTCCTGCAACAATGATTGATTTACTGCACAGGATCTCAATTTTGCCAGAAAGGAAATCAAAGGTGGTAGAAGAGCTATATTTTTGTAAGGGGGTGTACTTTATGGAAATGTCAGCATAAATTACAATGCCGCCTCTTCTCTTTGCTCTATCATTTCTATGGCATGAATACCCATGTATTGCAATGGCAGAGTCAGGTATTTTTGCAGTTAGCCACGATTCAGAGATCACAATGATTTTGGGCTTGTAATGTAATGTGAACACCAAGCTTGCAGTGCATCGATTTTTGGTAGTAAGCTGCAAATATTACAGTGCACAAAGGCGAGGCCTTTTTTAGCTGGAAGGCTAGGAATGGAATTTGTTGCTGGACCAGGGTTAGAGATGATCGGAACAGCCAATAGAATGCGAGCTCAATCTGATTGGCTGATTGGATCAGCCAATCGGATTGAACTTGATTCTGATTGGCTGATTCCATCAGCCAATCAGAATATTCCTACCTTAATTCCGATTGGCTGATAGAATCCTATCAGCCAATCGGAATTCGAGGGACGCCATCTTGGATGACGTCCCTTAAAGGAACCGTCATTCTTCAGTTGGACGTCGCCGGATGTAGATGGGTCCGCGGTGGAGGTCTTCAGGATGGAGCCGGTCCTCATCGGATGAAGATAGAAGATGCCGCTTGGAAGATGATGGTTGCCGGTCCGGATCTACTCTTCTTCCCGGATAGGATGAAGACTTTGGAGCCTCTTCTGGACCTCTTCAGCCGCCGGAAGATGGATCGCCAGCCCCCGCTTGGGTTGGATGAAGATTTTGGAGCCAGGACGGATCGGTGAACCTGGTATGGTGAAGACAAGGTAGGATGATCTTCAGGGGCTTAGTGTTAGGTTTATTTAAGGGGGGTTTGGGTTAGATTAGGGGTATGTGGGTGGTGGGTTGTAATGTTGGGGGGGGGTATTGTATGTTTTTTTTACAGGCAAAAGAGCTGAACTTCTTGGGGCATGCCCCGCAAAGGGCCCTGTTCAGGGCTGGTAAGGTAAAAGAGCTTTGAACTTTAGTAATTTAGAATAGGGTAGGGCATTTTTTTATTTTGGGGGTCTTTGTTATTTTATAAGGGGGCTTAGAGTAGGTGTCATTAGTTTAAAATTGTTGTAATATTTTTATTATGTTTGTAAATATTTTTTTATTTTTTGTAACTTAGTTCTTTTTTATTTTTTGTACTTTAGTTAGTTTATTTCATTGTAGTTATTTGTAGATATTGTATTTAATTTATTTATTGATAGTGTAGTGTTAGGTTTAATTGTAGGTAATTGTAGGTATTTTATTTAATTAATTTATTGATAGTGTAGTGTTAGGTTTAATTGTAACTTAGGTTAGGATTTATTTTACAGGTAATTTTGTTATTATTTTAACTAGGTAACTATTAAATAGTTCTTAACTATTTAATAGCTATTGTACCTGGTTAAAATAATTACAAAGTTACCTGTAAAATAAATATAAATCCTAAAATAGCTATAATATAATTATAATTTATATTGTAGCTATATTAGGATTTATTTTACAGGTAAGTATTTAGCTTTAAATAGGAATAATTAATTTAATAAGAGATAATTAATTTCGTTAGATTTAAATTATATTTAACTTAGGGGGGTGTTAGTGTTAGGGTTAGACTTAGCTTTAGGGGTTAATACATTTATTAGAATAGCGGTGAGCTCCAGTCGGCAGATTAGGGGTTATTAATTGACGTTAGGTGTTGGCGATGTTAGGGAGGGCAGATTAGGGGTTAATATTATTTATTATAGGGTTAGTGAGGCAGATTAGGGGTTAATAACTTTATTATAGTAGCGCTCAGGTCCGGTCGGCAGATTAGGGGTTAATAAGTGTAGGCAGGTGGAGGCGACGTTGTGGGGGGCAGATTAGGGGTTAATAAATATAATATAGGGGTCGGCGATGTTAGGGCAGCAGATTAGGGGTACATAGGGATAATGTAAGTAGCGGCGGTTTACGGAGCGGTAGATTAGGGGTTAATAATAATATGCAGGGGTCAGCGATAGCGGGGGCAGCAGATTAGGGGTTAATAAGTGTAAGGTTAGGGGTGTTTAGACTCGGGGTACATGTTAGAGTGTTAGGTGCAGACGTAGGAAGTGTTTCCGCATAGCAAACAATGGGGCTGCGTTAGGAGCTGAACGCGGCTTTTTTGCAGGTGTTAGGTTTTTTTTCAGCTCAAACAGCCCCATTGTTTCCTATGGGGGAATCGTGCACGAGCACGTTTTTGAGGCTGGCCGCTTGCATAAGCAACTCTGGTATCGAGAGTTGAAGTTGCGTTAAATATGCTCTACGCTCCTTTTTTGGAGCCTAACGCAGCCTTTATGTGGACTCTCAATACCAGAGTTATTTTTATGGTGCGGCCAGAAAAAAGCCAGCGTTAGATTTTCGGGTCGTTACCGACAAAACTCTAAATCTAGCCGTATGTGTATGTAGCTTCTTGTGAAGCTGACTCACATACATTGTCAATACTTAACCTCTGATGTATGACTTTCTCAATTCTAATGTGCTTCAGAGTATTCCTTTATCTGCTATCTGTTGCATTTATCCCTTTCAGAATACCTAAATTGAATAATGTCTAAACTAAATACTACATGTAAACTAATTGTATGCCATATGATGGATCATTGGGCAACTCCCCCCCCCCCCCGTCTCGGTCCATACATTGTATACACTTACCATGTGAACTTGTCTTTGTATGGTTTTCTAAGTCAGCACAGTTGAAAGACAAAGCAAACAGACAGGATCACATAGGTATTCTTCACTTTCAGTCTGTAGATTAAGTCAATCTCCCTTATGGAAAATAAAGTGTAAATCAAATCTCTTATTAAATGGTACATAGTTCTGCATCCCTCCCCTAACACTACCTATTTCCTAAAATGTTTATAGCAATAGCTTACTAAGCGTATGTAGCCTCTTGTGTTCTGTTATAACAATACATTGTGAAGCTGACTCACATACATTGTCGATACTTAACCTCTGATGTATGAATTTGTCAATTCTAATGTACTTCAGAGTATCCCTTTATCTGCTATCTGTGGCATTTAACCCTTTCAGAATATCTAAAATTGAATAATGTCTAAACAAAATACTACATGTAAACTAATTGTATGCCATATGATGGATCATTGGGCAAAATCCACCCCCCCCCGTCCTCGATCCATACATTGTGTATACTTACCATCTGATGTTGTCTTTAAAAATCAGGTGACAAAGTCATTACAGGAGCCAATGCCAGAATCATATGATGTATAAATCACCTATAATAATAAAATATATTTTAGATTTTGCTATAATCATTTCTTGAACAATCCTAACATGTTCACACAATTCTACTTCCATTTTACTCAAAAAGTCTCACATATTCGCAATGCTCCTATATAAAGTATAGTATTTACCGTCTGAAATGGCGGTTGATGATGTTGGCTCTGACATTGACCCCCTCGTCCCGGCCTGCAGCATCCCAGCCCGCTGAGCAATGTTATAAAGGATGCTGCAGGCTATACCAATCTTCGCCACCTTACCAGGGCTGTATTGGAGGGCTCCTCCAGACCTGTCTAGGCATCTTAACCGCATCTTGAGAAGCCCAAACATCCACTCCACTACAGCCCTGGTCCGCTTGTGCGCACGATTGTAGCGCACCTGGGACTTATCTGTGGGGTTACGCAATGGCGTAATGAGCCAAGGCTGGCTCATGTAACCCTAATCACCTATAAATAATGAACATGACAAAATGTCAATATTAATAATATCTTAAAAATTATTATATGAAAATACATTTAAATAAAATTATACAATACATTTCTGTATATGAAAATCGCCTAAACTAGACATTTGCTGAAAGAGACAAATAAATGGTTAAAGCGCATCCTATATCTGCACATTTAAGCTATGACCTGCTACATATCTGTTTTTCGCATAATAGACATTTGCTGAAAGAGACAAAAATTGGTTAAAGCGCATCCTATATCTGCACATTTAAGCTATGACCTGCTACATATCTTTTTTTTTTTTTAAAGCTAGACATTTGCTGAAAGAGACAAATAAATGGTTAAAGTGCATCCTATATCTGGACATTTAAGCTATGACCTGCTACATATGCGTTTTTTGCTAAAACTAGACATTTGCTGAAAGAGACAAATAAATGGTTAAATAGCATCCTATATCTGCACATTTAAGCTATGACCTGCTACATATGCGTTTCTTGCTAAAACTAGACATTTGCTGAAAGTGACAAATAAATGGTTAAAGCTCATCCTATAGATGCACATTTTGCACATTACACAAACACAACTGTTTACGAATATTACAGTGGCAATTGTCTAACTTCTTAACCATGCTGTGCACAAGTACTCACCAACGAGCCACCCATTGGGAAACTGTCTGTCCTCAAACTGCCGCCACAGTGACGACTGCCTGAGGATATGGGCATCATGAGTGCCCCCCCGAAATGCGCACACACCTGCATAATCCTCATCCGTGCATCACAAATGAACTGCACGTTCAGATTATGAAAATATTTGCGATTTTGGAAGGGCTGCTCTTCTGCTGGGGCACGCAGCACAATGTGGGTGCAATCCATTGCTCCCAAAACATTGAGCATTCCACCTATTGCATAGAATTCATTCTTGAGTGGCCTCCAATTGTCCTAATTTTGAGGGAATCCTATGTAAAGCTTACAAACTCGTACCATGGCATTTCGAAACCTTTCAAAAACCACAGAGAAGGTACCCTGAAACAACCCATGCATGTACCCCTCTCCGGATTGAACGTTTCCGGAGGCCAGGACATTTATGTAGCATAGCATCTTGGTCATGCCAGGGATTGCAGTCCGCATACGTTTACCTGGCTCCAGATGAGGTTTAAGTACTTTGTAAAGGCTCATGAGCTGCTCTCGATTGAGCCTATACTTGCCAAAAACCTTGAAGTCGCTCATGTTCTCCAAGGTGGGCCTCACCCTGTGAACATGAGAACCTCTAATCAGACGTTCCCCACACCTCTCTTGGAGATGCCGAGCCCGTCTGATTCTGTTGTACAAAACTTGTCCAGCAGCACCTACACACTCTAACTGGGGGTTATCCATATTTGCAAAGCCAAGCAGCACAAAGCCAAACAGAAGAGCAAACGCACAAGGAGTAACAAGGTATGCAAAAACACAAAAGCGATTTGATACAATGTCGATCACCAGGGATGCTTTGGCTATGTTGTTTGGGGGATTAATTGTGCAAAATGTCTGCCCCCACATCTGTTCATTTATTGTTGTTCCTTCCAAAAAAGCGACAGCTATAATATTTTCTACGTATATATTATAATTATACTGAATTCCTAATGTTATATTATGAATAAATTGTGATGTTAAAGGGATACTAAAGCCATAATTTCTCTTTCATGATTGAGAGAGAGAATCCAATGTTAAACAACCTTCCAATGTACTTGTATGATGTAAATGTGTTCATTGTTTCTATATCGTTTGTTGAATAAATAGCAATGCACATTGTGAGGCAATGACAAAAGGCATTTATGTGCAGCCATCAATCATCATCTGGTGAGCCTATCTAGATATGCTGTTCATCAAAGCATATAAATAGAATAACTGAAATGTTATAATAGACGTAAATTAGACAAGTGTTTAAAATTGCCTACTGTTTCTGAATCATGAAATCTTCAAAAGTATTGTTTATGTCAGTTTAAATATGTGTTAATTCTTGAAACAGATTTGGTATTGGTGATGATAGAATTGATCGTGATTTATAGTTGATGTAATGTAATTTCCAAAAAGATTTTGATGTTGTAGTGATGTTCACACAAGTAAAACACATAACTCCAGGGGCAAATAGTCTATTTCTTGATCTATTTGTCATTGCGGGAGCAACGCAAGAATGAATGAATTAGCACCACGATTATAAAGTTGCCATTACAAGTTTTCAAAGATCAAAATCTCTCTTGCGTTACAGACAAATGGTATCCACAGCAACAATTAGGTAAAAGAAAATACCTTTATAGATTAGTGTTAGTAGGATGTCTCACATGTATAATAACCATTGATTTTATATTTATGCCCTGTTCTTGGATGGGAAAATTCTTTCCCTTGTATCATTGCATGGCAATTAGAGCACCCTAGACAGGGATAAGAACCATAAGATTTCTGACCCATATGGCTTTGTTTAAGACTTTTGGAGGGTCCCAAATCATTTTTAATCAGTGTGTCTCTCAAATTTCTAACCCTCTTAAAGGCCATAATGGAATTATTTTGGAATATCTCCATATCTCTATTACAATTTTTAATAATATTCCAATGCTTTCTTATGATTTTAGTAACTTCAGTACTGTATGAATTATATTGTGAAGTAAATACCATCCTCCTACTTTTATTTTTACTATTTTTATTATCTTTAGGGGCATTATTATCCCTGTACATTTTCTTCTCTCTCTGGAGCCTTGAGATCTCTTCCTTAATGAGGTTTTCAGGATAACCTCTGCTGACAAATCTATTGCCCATTTCCATCATTCTGGTTGATAATATTTCTTCATCCTTCACTATTCTACAGACCCTAAGGAGTTGACTTACACGCTACAATGCTGGCTGAGTATCATAAGGTCAGACGTATCCCCAGAGGCCTGAGGATGAATACCAGGCCTACTCTATTGAGAAACAATGAAGAATATTGCAACAAGTTTGAGGCTATTTTAAACAAATGTTCATACGATCTGCTAATCCTGACAGTGGAATACTTGCTAAAAGAAATTGAAATACAAAGAGAGCAAGTATTGAAATCAACAAATGAACTGAGCAAAATACTTACCGTTGATGAGCTGGATAAGATGATCAAAGAGGTAGATATGAAGATCAAAATCATGGAGACTGAGATTAAGGAAACCAAGCGATCCAAGTTCCTGAGGGATGAACAGGATTACCTCAGTGGGAGAGTGTATAGATGGAGAGGATCGTTTCCAGACAGAGGGAGCTTCATGAGAGGCTGACGTTTCCATGGTAATACTCGCAACAGAGGAGGATCTCGCGAGAACCAGGCGCATAGAGATGACGTCAGCGAGACTTCACAGGAATCCTCTGCAGGGAAGGCTTCACCGGCTTTTTTATCCAGCGACGAAGGCAGCATAGAGGCGGCAGAAAACACAAGCACCGCCATGGACACCCGGAGCACAAGGAGCAGGAGAGGCAGAGGAAACATGAGGAAGCCAAAGGAACAGACGGCTCTAAACATTTCCTCCATTGAGCTCACGGACAATGAGTACAAACTGCTCAACAAAGGACTGTCCTTTTGTCCTATTGGTAATGTATTTAAAATTGAAAAAAAATTGCAATTATTTTACAGATCTTTAAGGTTGCAAATAATGTTTAATAAAGGAGATGTAGCAACACCTAGTGCACAAAATGCTATAGATACCAGCAAATGTTTTAGGGCTAAGGAGATGGGTCTTAGAAACAAATCTACATTTATGCCCAATTTTAGTAACAACAGTGTGGAAACATTTATTAAAATGGTAAACAATGATTGGTGTAACTTAAAAGAAAAAATCTCCAAACAAGGTGGTAAAAATAAAAATAAGAGAAATGACAATCTGACTTTAGAGGAAAAACAGGCTTTTAAATCTTTAAAAGAAAAACAGAAAGATATTTTAATGAGGGCAGCAGATAAGGGTGGTGCCACCATTGTTCTTGATAAACAATATTATGTAGAGGAAATACTGTCACAATTAAAAGATAATACTACATATCATCCACTTGCAGGGGATCCAGTATTTAAAATACAAAAGGAAATCAAACACATACTTGCCAAGGCAGTTAAGAATGATATAATTGATACTAAATTATCTGATTATTTGTACAAAGAACATCCTAGGACACCCATATTCTATACTGTGCCAAAAGTGCATAAAAATGCTAAATGCCCACCAGGGAGGCCCATAGTCTCCAGTGTAGATTCTATCTTCACTAACATAGCTGTTTTCCTTGATAAAATTTTACAACATGAAGTAATTAAAATGTCGGCCTACATCAAAGATACTCGTGATTTCCTTGATAAATTATACAGTTTACATCTACCCAGTAAGAAATATATACTCTTTACACTTGATGTAAAAAGTCTTTATACTGACATCAAGCATGAGACAGGTATAGGAGTGATTAGGAAATTTTTAAGTGGTACTGGTACATATAATTCTCCTCAAATAGAATTTATTTGTGATTTATTAACTCTTATCCTGTACTGGAACTATTTTTTATTTCGAGACAATTGGTATGTACAGGTCAGGGGGACTGCAATGGGATCCAACGTTGCCCCAGCATACGCCAACCTGTTCATGAACAGCTTTGAAGAGAATTTTGTATATACTAATAAGATGTTCTTGGAATATGGTGCAGCCTGGTGGCGTTTTATTGATGACGTGTTTGGCGTGTGGTGGGGTGACGTTGGATCCCTGGAATCCTTTGTATGTGACTTAAACTCTGCTATCCCAGGGATAGAATTTACCCTTATACATAGTGAGGTTTCAGTGGAATTCTTAGACACTAGGGTTTATAAGGATAATGGGACCCTTAAAACAGATCTTTTTAGAAAACCCACTGATAGGAATACTATGCTTGCCTATGATAGTTTCCATCCAACTAGGTTAAAAGACTCACTCCCTAGGAGTCAACTCCTTAGGGTCTGTAGAATAGTGAAGGATGAAGAAATATTATCAACCAGAATGATGGAAATGGGCAATAGATTTGTCAGCAGAGGTTATCCTGAAAACCTCATTAAGGAAGAGATCTCAAGGCTCCAGAGAGAGAAGAAAATGTACAGGGAAAATAATGCCCCTAAAGATAATAAAAATAGTAAAAATAAAAGTAGGAGGATGGTATTTACTTCACAATATAATTCATACAGTACTGAAGTTACTAAAATCATAAGAAAGCATTGGAATATTATTAAAAATTGTAATAGAGATATGGAGATATTCCAAAATAATCCCATTATGGTCTTTAAGAGGGTTAGAAATTTGAGAGACACACTGATTAAAAATGATTTGGGACCCTCCAAAAGTCTTAAACAAAGCCATATGGGTCAGAAATCTTATGGTTCTTATCCCTGTCTAGGGTACTCTAATTGCCATGCAATGATAAAAGGGAAAGAATTTTCCCATCCAAGAACAGGGCATAAATATAAAATCAATGGTTATTATACATGTGCGACATCCTACCTAATCTACGGGCATTTAATAAAATAGATTACGTAGGATGTCTCACATGTAGTGAGACATCCTATGTAATCTATCTTATTAAATGCCCGTGTTCTCTTATTTACATTGGAGAATCGACTAGAAAATGCAGGGAAAGAATTAATCAGCATAAGTCCAACTTGAGATGTGGTAATAAAGAAGCTCCTGTTTCTAATAATTTTATCCAGGCAGGCCACAACATAAGTCAAATTAGGTGGCAGATTATTGACCATGTAGGTACATTAAGAGGAGGGGGTGACAGGGAGAGGATCCTTAAACAAAAAGAAACTTACTGGATCCATAAATTAGATTGTATGTACCCTAAGGGGTTAAATAGAGCAATAGATGTCTCTGTCTTTCTCTAAATGTAACAAATTAAATATTAAAAAAAAAATTCTTCAAAAAGTTTATTAGTTAGTTTTGGTTTATTTAAACACATAGGTAAAGTCACTTGTTCACTTAAACACATAGGTAAAGTTTATCAGTAAGATTGGTAAAATGTGTCAGTAATATACTTTAGAAGTGTTACTATAGAGATATAAGATTGCAGTAAGACTTGTTCCTATATATTTTCTTGTACATTCAGTGGAAACTCCTCTAGTGATAGTATTTTTGGTAACTTGAGAGTTAAATTTTATAGGATGTAGTAAAATATGACTAACACTAGAGGGAGTAATTGCTCTGTGTGAAACATTTTGTCAAATCTGTTTGTAATTAATGTTTTAATTGATCAGCCTATATACTGTGGACAGAGGCTGAAGTGATTTGTATGCAAGATTAAGGCTGTGAAGGCCGAAACGTCGCATGTAATGTGAAAATAAATGTATTTTCTTTTACCTAATTGGTGCTGTGGATAACATTTGTCTATGTTGCTGTAAGGGTGGCAGTAACCCTTTCTCCACGGGCATCATACAGAATTACTACTCTTGCGTTACAGAAAGAGGCCGGTCGCGTGCACTAGCATGTATTCCCCATAGAAGTCAATGGAGGCTAGAAATTGCATGAAAAAAAACTTCCAACACTTGTGTTGAGCGTAAACTGAGTGACATCATGTCATTCTGAGAAAAAAAAAATTGTAGAGTGTTTGTATGAGTGTATGTGTACTTTGTATAATATTTTTGAAGTGATTTGTTATTTTTTTGGGTAACGATCTATCAATAACTACTGGTTTGGGAGAGCGTTATGGATTTGAGAGTAGATAGGGATTTTTGTGGTGCTACATAAACTTGTAATAGCAGCGTTAGGGAAAATGAAGCGTTATGGCCCATAACAATGCTATTTGAGTCATAATACAAAACTCGTAATCTAGCTGATGGAGAAGTAGATTATAGGTCATTTAATTCACAGTCCCCTGTGCAAAACATATTTATTGGGCATGTACACAGACTAAACGTGTGTTACCAATTGTTTCCCCGCCCCCCCCCCCAAAAAATCCAATATTCAGCAATGGGGGTAGATTTAACAAGCAGCGGATGCTGCTATCTACCCCCTGTACTTTCCGGCTTGCCGGAGATATAAGTTAAGAAGTAGCGGTCTTAAGACCACTGCTCCATAACTCGTCCACCACCTCTGAGACGGTTGACAGGAATCAGCCCGATCGGATATGATCGGGTTGATTAACACCCCCACAAATGTGCATTAGATGGCATTGCACAAGTATTTCACGAGAAATGCTTGTGAAATGATTAATGTAGACAGCATATGTTGTCAGCATTTATCGATGTGCGGCGGACATGATCCGCTACAGAGGATCATGTCCACTTGCACTATGATAAACCAACTTAAATAAAGTCCACCTTTACATTGGAAGCCACACAGGTGTTGATAGAAATCAAAAGGAAATGAAGGAACCAATCAAAACACATTCATACCTTTAAAAAGCCAGAAGCTAGCAGGATAAGCATTCTTGATAAAGCCCAGAAGGGTGAAACGCGTGGAATGGGACCTGCTACACTCTACTAAACTTCATTTACTACTGTCACAAAGTGGTGTGACCCTGCAACTTTAAACTTTTCTCCTGATCCTGCAAGTTAAAATCTACCTTTGGTAACTTCAGGGAATACGGTGTTACTGCTAAACACTGACCAAAGATTTCTTCAAACCTTAAGAAGTCTGAGGGAACCCAGATGAAAACAATATTTGGGCTATAAGAAGAAAGGAAAACAAAAAAAACAAAAAACAAAAAAAGGATAACTAAATCACCAGAACGGATCATCACCCCTGACCTCTGAATCAAAGAGAAGGTCAGGTGACTCATCAGAAGCACCAGGAACCAACAGTCTGTGAATCCCTCACAGTGAAGAATATCAGCGGTTGCAACCAGGACAGATTAAGGTACCTCTACACTAATTTGCACTACGGTTTTTAAAACACGCAAACTGAACTTTAAAGACATCAAGGTATTCATATGTTAAATTAACCATTTACATTAACCACGATTGTTTTGGCACCTAAATCAGAATAACGGCTGCTTTTTGCCTTTTTAACTATCCAGCACACCTGAGCCAATTATATGTCCAAGGAAAGTAACTGTGTAACTTTATAACGGTATTTGTTACTGAAGAACTGTAAAGCTGTTACGCTCAACTTCTAATCACAGTTGAACCAAAGCCGTTACGCTCACTTTCTAATTACAGTTGAATCAATTTGAACATTAGCGCTGAATCTATTTGCTTTTAATATATTAGGATTGATACATTTGTGCCTTTTAAATATTCAATTCACCATTTATCTTAGAAATTTGTTGCTTGCCATATGTTATCTAGAGAATTAATTCCTTTATACCTGGAATTCTAGGGTTTATCAATATATGGTTCTAGTCTGTTTTTATAAGTGTTGTATAAGGGAGACGTCCCTTTATTAATTAGGAATAGCATTTGCTGTTGTTTTTATGTGTTATAAGAATTTTTAAATAAACAATATTGTATAAAACATAAATTAGATTGGTATCATAATTTCCTAGCTTTTTTTAGCGCTGCTAAATAAACCCCATTTTTTCTTCTTATCCACCATTTAGTTCTCTTTGAGGGAAGAACTTTTTTAGCAGCAGGAATCCACCTTTAGGCGCTCCTATCACACTACACATAAATACTATGATAAATCAGCCCAATAGTGTTTGTTACATTTGTTCATACACTATTTTTTTATAAAGAACATCTTTAGGGCAGCAAAGCAGCAGTTGGAGGGCAGCTGAAATGAACTAAAATAAAATTTTTAGCTAGTACTAACAAGCCAGCAGCTTTTATAAGAAAACACAATTGTCTAGAAAATAATTAACCCTACTATTAGGAGCAACTTAGAGTCTGTCCAAGTGAGGACCCAGTGGCTGAGTAGTGACTAGAATAAATGACTAGAATAACAAAGACGCAATGCAGTGGATAAATCCCAGGACCAAACAGATTCTGCAGTGGTGCAGGCAAAATCGATAAGCTAGGGTCAGAACCAGACTGCAGCAGTACCAAGTAAAAATCCAGAAGAATGATCTTAAACAAAGCATGAGGTGAACAACTTCACGTGTAGGAACAGGAGCAAAATCACTAGACAATAACATAGTCAAAGGCATGGCAAAAGGTCAAAGTCCAGAGTTAAAGAAAAATAATCAGCAACAAAGTCAATACTAGGGTAGAGATGGAGGGTGACCTGAAAGAATTTAAAATTACAAAATCATAAAACAAAGGCAAAAAATGGTCATAAAAAAATTCCACAACACAACAATGGCGCCATAGCATAACAAACAGCAAACCATTTTTCTGGCCAGACACGTCTTCCCCAGCATCAAGTGGAATAATGTTGTCCCAGAAATTCAGCAAGCTAGAATCAACAGCTGAGTGGCATCAGTTACCAAATACTCTTACTAAGTACTGCAATTTGAAGCACACAGTAAATTGGAAACTATGGTATGAAAGTAGCAACCAAATTTGGATCTGACTTCTATATCAAATGGTATAGGTCTAGATTACAAGTGGAGCAATTTGCCAGTTTGCGGGTGCGCAATAAATAAACCAGCCATTACAATTGGCTCACGGTAGCAATTAGCACTCAGAAAATTAACCAGAGATTAGATCGCTGGTTAATTTTCTAAAAGTGCCCCAAATGCCCTAAAAATAAAAAAAACAACTGCACTAGGCAGTGTTGGGTCTTTAAAGTTGGCGGGTGTTTTAAAACAATGGCACTGGAAAGTGCCTTTATGTTGCGGTCCCAGTAAATATACAGTATATGTATATGCTCATACATATATAATCATATGCATATATTTATAAATGCTGCAATTGCAATTCTCTGTGCTTAGGTTCTGTGCTGTCTCTGATGGCATCAGAACAAGGATCCCATTGGAGCCTATGAAAGTGTGCTCTCGTGAGCACAATGCTTCCTAGCAATGCAAACGCAAGGTTGCATTCATATTGCGCTTAGCTTGTAATCTAGCCCTTAATTAGTAACCTACAGTGCAACAAAGCTAAATAATATCAAAACACAAACTACACAAAAGTGTGCAGATTCATAGTGTAATGAATAAACATTTAAATTTTTGGTTACAAATTCCAGATGAATGTTACTCTGCACAGGGTACTGAAATTGCAAACAAGTACAAATAAATCACTGCACCCTGATTAAAAAACTAAGTGCAAAATACAAAATAGTAGTTGAAGTGCAGTTCACAAAAAATGGAGTTCATCTGTTGCAGGTGAACACAGCAGGCATCCTGAACTCTGATTTAGCAATCAAAGGGCAATCACATCAGGAACAGAGTAGGCAGAGAGAACACAGTCCGGGTCAACCAGCTCAAACAGTTACAATACAAAAACATAGCAGAGGCTTATTCAGAAACAGGTCAGTCAGTAATTAATGATCACAAGAAAACACAAGTCAAAACCAATTATGAATATCTCAATATACAAGCAACTAAACAGTACACAACTATGAAAATAGAAAGATTAATACAATTAAGGCTGATTGGACTCTCTAGGCGTTGTGTATTACAAGTCGAAAATAAATCTTTCTCGCTTGCATGCTAACCTGACTGGTACAAAGAACAAAAGTTACAATATCACGACAGCTTAATGTACTCTTCCATAGACTTCAATGGAGAGAGAAACGTGGAAAAAAAATGTAACACACTTACATGTGCGCTAACCCGAATTGCCATAAGCCCCCTACTCTAATAACCCCTAACCTGCCGTATATCCAACTGCAAAGTAACCCATTACACTATTTACTCCTAAACCATTAAATCCCCACATCGTAAAGTAGCCAATGACACTATTAACCCCTAAACCACAACACACCCACATTGCAAAGTAACACACTAAACTATTAACTTCAATACCACCACAACCCCGCAAAGTAACCATCTATACTATTAACCACTAAACTGCCACAATCCCCACCACAAAGTAACCCCTACACTATTAACCCCTAAACGGCCACAAACCCCATCACAAAGTAATCCATTAGCATCTAATCAAGCAATAAAAAATACTGTCCAAAATATAATGCAGACTAAATTTAACTATTTTCAAATGAGTCTAACAGAGATAATTTTCTATGATGATGCTGATATATTTTTAACTGACAAAAATGTCTCAAAGTTTTCTGAAGGAAAACAAAAGGCATTTCCTGGAACTAACTTAAGGGTAAGTGTGATGCTTCTACAAGCCATGTGATAAAGATGTATACCTTATTTGTCATCATCTGGTGTGCCTAAAGCACAATTTCTAAGCAATGAAGCTTGTAACTTGTCATCTTGACTTTGGAGTTTTCCTTATAATGCTTGTGGTATTTTTTTTTTTCATAAAATCCAAATGTTTAAAAAAAGACTTCTAAATAAAATAGATTTAAAAAATACATCATTACACAAACTAGGTATAAATATCTATTCATTTTCTAAAATCAATCTTGATAACTATATCTCACAAATGAGTCTGGTTTATATGCACTTTTTAAATATTTCTGCATTATACAAAATAAATTATAGATTGGAACCATTTCTTGAGCATAGTAAAGAAGCTTGCTGTGGGGATGAAAATAAAATTGTGTGAAATTGATGAACAAATGATTCCTGCTGTCACATTAGATTAGGTTAGTACACAGTGATCATATTATAGGTTTGTAAGAGATATAGCACACAAACAATCTACATTTACAGATTAAAGCTGGATCTGTTAGTGATCTACAACAGCATGGTCCCTGTAATTTGACTTTGATAAAAAACCAAAGCCACATCATTGTTTCCCATAACACATTAAAATCCTATTATGACCTTTTAACCTTGTCATGACCATTTTTAATAGTATGCTTTTCTTAAAGGTTTGGATTTAACTCTCTGTATCTCAAAACATTATTTTTAGTGGGATATTAATTCCTCTAGGTACTAATCTCATCAAGATTTTCCAGCATTTTATTTTTAAGACTGTTCTGATTTTTTTTTTTTTTCCCCTCTCCTTTTTCACAGCAGTATTAAATACCAAACCTTCTCAGATATGGAAGTTCATTAGAGATATGTCTTTGATGGCAGGCCTTTCAGGGCTTCAGTTTCAAATACCTTGATGTAAAGCTTAAGAAGCCATTGTGTTGTAAGCCCTCCTTGATGTGCCTTATTTAGATCTGCATAGTAAATCAAGCAAAGTAAATAACAAGCCGGCAGATGGAAGCATAGAGATAAGACCAGTGAACAATTGTATTTGTATTTTGTTATGATGTTGACAGGAGCTAAAATTCACTAATCTAGTTCAACTGATCTGCATTTCAAAGAAATCTCATTTAGCTGCAACTTGAAGGCTTGAAGGATAAAGTTCTTTTAT
The DNA here is from genome assembly GCF_027579735.1 of Bombina bombina. Taxonomy (NCBI): domain Eukaryota; kingdom Metazoa; phylum Chordata; class Amphibia; order Anura; family Bombinatoridae; genus Bombina; species Bombina bombina. The sequence continues at coordinate 189,677,591 of NC_069504.1, read as the reverse complement.
GCAGCTTTTGTTGCATTCTTTGTTAATTTATATGGTCAAGATTGAGCTTTCGCTAACTTAAAGACGCATGCATGATATAAAGAACATTAAAATACGTCGACAGCCGTAATGTCTAGATTTTAAACACAGGGTAATTACATTTTCAACAGTATGTCAGGAAATGTAAAAAACACTGTCATCTACACAAAGCTACAGCAGTGGTTTACATGAAAGCTTTGTGACCTCTGTATACCAATATTTATTTTTCCGTCTATGTACTGGTCTGAAATAAATGCTTGTCTTTGTATGGGGGGGGGGGGGGTCGGGGGAAGATGCCGTTACAAATGTCATAGATTGTTTAATATCCTTTTTATTTTTGTCCGGCTACTTTTATGTCATTCATTATAGAATGAATGAATGATCTGTTGAGCATAAATATAATTATATACGATAAAACGAGAAACCATTTTTAGCTGGAGGATGCGTTTCAGCGCTCATCAGGAAGGCTTTTTTTTATATTGTTTTAGGTAGCTGACATGTAAAGTCCAATTTAGCATGAGTAAGTGCTCTTTATTTACAAAAGGAATCTGCAAAAATCAAAGGAAAAAATAAATACTGATGTTGAACCAATGTATTCTGGAATTTTTACTATTGGTATATATACCTTATGGGTCTAAATTATTATTATAATTATTGCCAGATGTTTCTGTATTTAATATAAACCTTATTTAATAGTATCTGCACTAAAACCCTTATTGATATTTTCTGGATCATTGTATTGCACCTCATTACTCTAATAGCATTAGCCATTATCACGCAGCACCTCTTGGTTTAGCAAAAGAACTGCAACAAACCACCCTTATACCAATTTTGAGCTAGACTACACGTGGAGTGCAGGGTGCATTATCTTGTACTCTGCCTCATGCAAAGAATTACCGCAATCTTGGCAAAGGTTTATAAATGAAAAAAGTGGGTTTCTTTTAGCAGAATTAAAGGGGTATAATATATAACAATGGGTAGGACTGTGAAAGGGTTGAAGGTGTATGTGTCTATATATGTGTGTGTGTGTGTATATGTATATGTATGCATATGCTAAGTGTTCTAAGCTTAGGTTTTCTTTTAAATAGTATAGCACAGAAGTAAATGAAAACTCCACTACATGAGCAGATTTGTTGCACTTCATTGGCTAGAGTGTTATTTATTACTTTGTGCCCCTATAGTGGTCTATTACGGATTTAACGAACCTGCGCTGTATGACACACAGATACTAATACACATTAGACTTTCACTTGAGCTTAAATTGTAATCTGAGCACAAAAATAGAAGTGCTAATGATTCCAGTCAAATAATGATAATGCACAATAGCACTAATATTGTTGTCCTCCATTTGTAATCTAGGCCTTTATGTTTTTTAAATGATACAAGGTATTCAGCTACCATATTGCTACCATGGGATTATTACCCATGATCTCCTTGATGAATGGCATGTGTATACTAAGATCTCAGTGCTAGAATTTGATGTGCAAAAATACCTTACAATTAGTAGGCCATTGTGTATGTAATGGGGCATATTTATCAAGCTCCAAATGGAGCTTGATGCCCCGTATTTCTGGCGAGCCTGCAGACTCACCAGAAACAGCAGTTATGAAGCAGAGGTCACAAAGAACGCTGCTCCATAATCTGTCCACCTGCTCTGAGCAGACGGACAGACATCACCGGAAATCAACCCAATCGAGTACGATCGGGTTGATTGACACCCCCTGCTGGCGGTCCATTGGCCGCGAGTCTGCAGGGGGCGGCGTTGCACCAGCAGCTCTTGTGAGCTGCTGGTGCAATGCTGAATATGGCAAGCGTATTGCTCGCCGTATTCAGCGAGGTCTGGCGGACCTGATCCGTAGTGTCGGATCAGGTCCGCCAGACCTTGATAACTTGGGGCCATTGTATGAATTATCATACAAGCTGAGAATGAAAGCTTTAGGAATAGATTAATGCCTCATTTGGAGGAGCCTATCTTGACTTTGGTACAGGAACAGACAAGGTGGCCCATTTATCAAAGCGTTAACTGTGTTGCATTTGCCGGCACCAATACATTCGCCTAACATCGCGGCCACGGACCCGAATACGCTCTCCATAGTTACCAAAAAAACTGTCAAAAAGCTGCGCACCAAGTACGGGGCGATGAGCAGCGGACTGTTGTTAACTAACAGTCATCGATCTCGCTGCTCTTCAGCTTTTTTCCAGCTTTATTTGTATACTGTCACCCACACTATACTAAACTGATTAACCCCTAAACTGCCGCTCCCAGACCCCGCCGTAAATAAATAAAGTTATTAACCCCTAAACCGCCGCTCCCGGAGCCCACAGCCACTCTAATAAAGTTATTAACCCCTTTTCCTCCACTCCCGGAGCCCACCCACACCTACATTATACTTATTAACCCCTAATCTGCCACCCCCTATACCGCCGCCACCTACATTATACTTATTAACCCCTAATCGGCCACCCCCTATACCACCGCCACCTACATAAAGTTATTAACCCCTATCCTGCCGCACCCGGAACCCACCACAACTAAATAAAGTTATTAACCCCTAAACTGCCAGCCCCCCACATAGCCATAAACTAAATTAAACTATTAACCCCTAAACCTAACAACCCGCTAACCCCCCTAACAACTCGCTAACAACCCGCTAAATATTAACTCATCCCTATCTTATAATAAATTTAAACTTACCTTTAGATTTAAATTAAACTATATTAAACTAATAATTAATCCACCCTAACTTTTAAACTAAATTACATTAAACTATATTAAACTAATAATTAATCTACCCTAAATGTTATAATAAAATTACATTAAACTATATTAAATTAATAATTAACCTACCCTAACTTTTATAATAAAATTACATTAAACTATATTAAATTAATAATTAACCTACCCTAATTATTATAATAAAATTACATTAAACTATATTAAATTAAAGCTTTAAACTAATTACACCTAATCTAAGGGCCCTATGAAAATAAAAAAGCCCCCCAAAATAAAAAAAACCCTAACCTACAATAAACTACAAATAGCTCTTTTACCGGTAAAAAAATACAAATACCCCCCCCCAACAGTACAACCCACCACCCACACAACCAACCCCCCAAATAAAAAGCTAACTAAAAAATCCTTATCTCCCCATTGCCCTGAAAAGGGCATTTGGATGGACATTGCCCTTAAAAGGGCATTTAGCTCTATTGCAGCCCAAGTCCTAATCTAAAACTAAAACCCACCCAATAAACCCTTAAAAAATCCTAACACTAACCCCAGAAGATTTACTTACAGTTTTGAAGATCCGACATCCATCCTCCAAGAAGCCGGGAGAAGTCCTCAACAAAGCAGCCAAAGTCTTCATCCAAGCCTGCAGAAGTCTTCATCCACACGGCATCTTCTATATTCATCCATCCGGCACAGAGCGGCTTCATCTTCAAGACAACCGGCACGGAGCATCCTCTTCTTTCTGACGACTACTGATGAATGAAGGTTCCTTTAAGTGACGTCATCGAAGATGGCGTCTCTTAGATTCCGATTGGCTGATAGAATTCTATCAGCCAATCAGAATTAAGGTTGAAAAAATCCTATTGGCTGTTGCAATCAGCCAATAGAATTGAGCTTTCATCCTATTGGCTGATCCAATCAGCCAATAGAATGCAAGCTCAATCCTATTGGCTGATTGTATCAGCCAATAGGATGAAAGCTCAATCCTATTGGCTGATTGCAACAGCCAATAGGATTTTTTCAACCTTAATTCTGATTGGCTGATAGAATTCTATCAGCCAATCGGAATCTAAGGGACGTCATCTTGGAAAGAAGAGGATGCTCCGCGTTGGATGTTTTGAAGATGAAGCCGCTCTGCGCCGGATTGATGAAGATAGAAGATACCGTCTGGATGAAGACTTCTGTGGGCTTGGATGAAGACTTCGGCTGCTTTGTTGAGGACTTCTCCCGGCTTCTTGGAGGATGGATGTCGGATCTTCAAAACTGTAAGTAAATATTCTGGGGTTAGTGTTAGGATTTTTTAAGGGTTTATTGGGTGGGTTTTTGTTTTAGATTGGACTTGGGCTGCAATAGAGCTAAATATCCTTTTAAGTTCAATGCCCATCCAAATGCCCTTTTCAGGGCAATGGGGAGATAAGGGTTTTTTAGTTTCTTTTTATTTGGGGGGTTGGTTGTGTGGGTGGTGGGTTTTACTGTTGGGGGGGTATTTGTATTTTTTTTTACATGTAAAAGAGCTGATTTCTTTGGGGCAATGCCCCGCAAAAGGCCCCTTTAAGGGCTATTTGTAGTTTATTGTAGGTTAGTTTTTTTTTATTTTGGGGGGGCTTTTTTATTTTCATAGGGCCCTTAGATTAGGTGTAATTAGTTTAAAGCTTTGATAATTTCTTTGTTATTTTTTGTAACTTAGTTGTTAGTTTTTGGTAACTTAGTCATTTTTTAGTGTAGATTTAAATTATTTGAGTAGGGTTAGGTGTTTAAATATATAATATAGTTATTTTAATTTGTAGTTTTATGTAATTTTAGTATAAAAGTTAGGTTAGATTAATTATTAATTTAATATAGTTTAATGTAATTTTATTATAATATAAAGGGTAGGTTAATTAGTAGTTTATTGTAGTTTAATGTAATTTTATTATAATAGTTAGGGTAGGTTAATTATTAATTTAATATAGTTTAATTTAATTCTAAAGGTAAGTTTAAATTTATTATAAGATAGGGGTGAGTTAATATTTAATATAAAGTTAGCGGATTGTTAGGTTTAGGGGTTAAAAAGTTAATTTAGTTTATGGCGATGTGGGGGGCTGGCGGTTTAGGGGTTAATAACTTTATTTAGTTGTGGTGGGCTCCGGGAGCGTCGGAAAAGGGGTTAATAACTTTACGTAGGTGGCGGCGGTGGCGGGGCGGCAGATTAGGAGTTAATAAATATAATGTAGGTGGCGGCGGTGCCGGGAGCAGCAGATTAGGGGTTTATAAATATAATGTATGTGGCGGCGGTGTCAGGGCGGCAGATTAGGGGTTAATAAATATAATGTAGGTGGCGGTGGTGTCGGGGCGGCAGATTAGGGCTTAATAAATATAATGTAGATGGCGATGGTGTCGGAAGAGGCAGATTACGGGTTAATAACTTTATGTAGGTGTTGGGGCAGCAGATTAGGGGTTAATAAGTATAATGTAGGTGGCGGCGGTGTGGGGGGTGGCAGATTAGAGGTGTTTAGACTCAGGGTACATGTTAGGGTGTTAGGTGTAAATGTAACTTTATTCTCCCATAGGAATCAATGGGATATCGGGCAGCAGCGAACATAAGCTTTCGCTGCTTTCAGACTCCCATTGATTCCTATGGGATTCGCCACCCCCAGGGTGGTGGGTTGAAAACCAGGTACACTGGGTGGGAATAGTGGCGAGCGTACCTGGTAGAAATTTGTTAACTAGCAAAAGTAGTCAGATAGTGCCGAATTTGCATTCGGAACATCTGTAGTGACGTAAGCATCAATCTGTGTCGGACTGAGACAGGCGGATCATATGTTACATCACAAAATTCTACTTTTGCGGGTCTGTAGGCTTTGATAACTAATGGGAATCTAGAACTCCACAATTACGCTGCAGAATTCCAGCGTATTTGCGGTTGACGGCTTGATAAATAGGCCCCAAGGTGTTGCACTGTCACTAATTGGCCACAGCAGAGAAAGTAACCAAAGTTACAACATGGCAGCTTTGTTTTATGGACGCTACATTTTACACTTATTTTGTCAATATTTAAACTAATGAAACTTTAAAAAATGAATCTACATGTTATTCTCCGACTAATCTTTTCTTTGACTGCATCCTTCCATCTAGCATTTATTTAGTGTTTAATGTCCCTTTAACTATTGGTTTGATCCCTATTTATTGTTTGATAATTACTGGCATGAGCTCTATTAAATCTTTACACGAGAGGAGACTAAAATGCAAACACATTAGTGTTATTGTGCGTTAACATTGATCAAGTGCAATGAACAGCGCTTCTATTTTAGTACTAATATTGCAACTCCAAAAAATATTTTATTATCTCTCAAACAATAGTCTAGAGTGCGCTAACATCTCCATGACAGATAAGATGTTCTATTACACATTTACAAAACAGAACAGATTTAGAGACAGGTAAAGTAGAAAAAACTTTGGCAAAACGTGCTTGAAGTGGGTTATTCAGTGTCATCATTATGATCTATTTCTATTGCTAATATTTTAAATTCCAAGCACCATAGATAAGGAAATCATGGAAGGCTACTGTTAAAAGGGGCTCAAAATGTATGAATTATTTAGATTCACCAGTTCCCAAGGGTTTGAATAAATACTTACAGTTATGTATTATCTGTGTAATTTAATCAATGAAGTGGTCTGTAATGTTTTTAAATGTTTTTATTTTTATTTTTTTTATTTTAAAACATTTTTGTGATTAGCAGATGCTCCCAAAATCTTAATCATGTAATCTTACCATAATTTAAAAGTATTCATCTATTTTTGTAGCACTGCTTAAGCTGCAAAAAATAAGAAATTAGCAGGCTTGTGCATTCTTTTGTTTTAAATATAGAACACATGTATTGATTTAATTTTCACACAACGAATATCCAAACAAATGCCCCAACTAAATTTAAAGAAAACAAGGTAAATATTGAAAAAATTCATCAGTATTCATTCATTTCCCTTAAATTAAATTTAGGGGTTAAATACTTCTTGTGTAATGGGGAAACCATGCTAAGCCCGACACTTATGCATAGAGCCATGGCCACGCTAGTAGAAGGCTTGGTGTGGCAGATCCAAGATCACAGCTCAGGGCTCTGTGAAGAAGGGTCAGGAAATCAAAAAGAATGATTTGGTCTCTAAAAGAAGCCAAAAAATTCGGGATCATAGGCGCTAAAAAAGCTTAAAATAGTGTGATAAATAAACTAACTAAATTAAGTTTGAATAGTGTGCAAACATAAAATGCAACCAATAAAATGCAACCAATAAATGTGAAGGTGACACAAATTAAAAAGTGTGCAAGCTCTGCATACATTTAATAACAGTATCTTAAGTGAACAAAAATAAAAATAGAATAAAATAATTGAAATATTTGAATTACAAAGTAGCGAATACAAAGTGGCAGATGCGTTGATCAGACACAATTATAAGTGTAGTATACAATTTGCAACAATAGCTAAAGAACAAGCAACTCATATAAATCTTGCTGAAGAAAAGGGAAGTTGCATAAATCCAATTGGTCGTCAGAAGGGATATCTTTTCAAGCCCGAGATAGAATTTTCAGGTCAAGCTGGAACGAGATAAGGAACCGATGAAACGGCAGAAAAGGCACCAATTAAAGGTCAACACTTTTATTTACACTGGAGTCGGTGATGCGGCGAATCAACCCATCTATCAGGCTCAAATTCCGAAGCTGACGGCACCCGCTAGAACACAGCGTTTGAAAATGGCGATGAGGGGGAGCGAAGTAATACTCCGAAAACACCTTTGCAAGCAGGTAGCCGATATCACAACCTACGGAAGCCTTGGAGGGATACAACACTCAGGAGGAACAGAGCAATGCGTTTCAACCCGCTAAGGGTCTTTTTCAAGCTCACAACCTATTCCAAAGTATGTGTTCTAGTGGGTGCCGTCAGCTTCGGAATTTGAGCCTGATAGAGGGGTTGATTCGCCGCATAAACAAACGCTGTGTTCTAGCGGGTGCCGTCAGCTTCGGAATTTGAGCCTGCACACTTTTTAATTTGTGTCACCTTCACATTTATTGGTTGCATTTTATTGGTTGCATTTTATGTTTGCACACTATTCAAACTTAATTAAGTTAGTTTATTTATCACACTATTTTAAGCTTTTTTAGCGCCTACGATCCCAAATTTTTTGGCTTCTTTTAGAGACCAAATCATTATTTTTGATTCACTGTGTTCATTTAGAGGTTGAGAGTCCTCTTTTTTTCATAGGTTTAATAGAGTTTCACAGTGCAGTGCTCCAGCATGTTAGACGTTTTATGCTACAGTTGAATTTTTTAAATGGTAGCAAAGGAACATTTACATTTGTTAAACGAATAACGAATATTGCCGCAAATATTTATTCCCAAAAAATTTTTTTTTTGATGCTGCACTGGTCTAGAAATTAGTACCATCTTCTTTTACATCAATAACCCCTTAGGGCTGACTAATCCTTTTACCATTACTGTCTTAACTGCTATATTTCCCATCAGAAATGCATGTAATGTAAATAGCCTCCAATGAGACCACACCAAGCCACAATTCCCTCATATAATCTCAATATAAATATAAAACCCCGGGGCGTGGCTAACAGCCATGAGAGAAAGACATGTTTTAGTGAGCTCTGGCTAGATCGATTTATAATCTACATAAATCTACCTCAATTTACAGGATTCATAACACCTAGGATTCTTTACAGTAGAGAGGAACACTTAAAGACGGCAGGCGGATATTTGCAAGCTACAGAACCTGCTAACTGAGAGATTAGCTTGCCCAAGATTTTCTGGGACACCTGCAGCTGCCGTAGGGTCGGGGCTCTGCTCCGACAGCTGGACTGGATTACAGATACATTGGGAAAATAAGCCTAAATACAGAGAATCCCACCCTTGTTAGGATACGTAGCCCGGACCTTCAGAACTAGGAAGTGTGCACCATAATAGACACCCAACATCAGAAGTCGGTAAGAAAAAGAAGCTTGTTAAATGTTTTCCATCAACACTATAAGGGTTAGATCTTTTTGGGATGCAAAGTGCTAAAAGCTAACCATACCATCGAAACTGAGGGGTATTTTAAGCAATACTTTTAAAACGTATTAATATTGTCGGAAAGAGGCGCCATTTTGAGCAAACTGTGAAATCTACAAAACAAATAGCTAGGCCACCAGATTACTAAGGGGCCCAAATCAGGTAGTATACCCCTAACACACAAAGATTGCACCTCAATATGCAAACCAGCCATGTAATTGCAAACATATAGAGCAATTCGGTTCCTTTTTTGACCCTTATAAGAAAAAACACCTACTTCTCCTCAGCCTGAATAGGTAGCTTCTATAGCTGCAGTTTGAGAGCTGTCCGTGGAGATATACCTAAGGGTTTACAGTCTCAAGACAAAGGAACTGCCCAATAAATATAAGAGGGTTTTTGACCTTCCTCTTGCTTACACGTACCCTCTGAGGATTTCATAATGAGTGACTATTTAGCTTAGGGGCCTGGAAGCAGGCAGGTCATAGCTATCCTCACAGCTTATTGTTGAGAACAAAGAATACAGCATAATTTGCCGCTTCATATAATATGCAACTTTATTACCCTTGCTCCTGAGAATATCTAACAAGTACTGCCAGCTTAACACCTTTACATCAGTACAATTTATAATTATTTATTAAAACAGACAAGATGAAGAACGAAAAACAAACAGTCAAATTGTGCCTCAATAAATCACAACTAAAACAAAAGCAACAGGACAAAGGTTCTCCAATATCTAGTGATAATATGAACACAAGTACTATAGAAACAACTACACCGAGCATTACAGATACTCAATATAAAGAACTTTTGTCCCAGATAAAATCCTTGTTTCAAGAAGAATTAAAAACTGCGCTATCTGACTTAAGACAAGCTATCAAAGATATTGGTAGTCGCACAGCAGAACTCAAAGAAAAAACAGACAACATTGCAGAATAAATTCCCCAGATTCAAAATTATTTATCAGAACATGCAGAATATATTATTAAACTTGAGGAACAAATTGAAGATCTTTAAAACAGATCCCGCAGATCTAATCTTCATATTAGAAATTTACCGGAGTCATATAAAAATCTACAAGAGGCTATGTCAAATCTTTTTCACCAATTTGTTCCTGAGATGGAACCTGATATGTTCCTTATGGACAGGGTTCACAGAGCCTTAACTAAACCTAAACAATCATCCACAAGAGACATTATTCTCAAACTCCATTACTTTCACCTAAAAAAGCTTATTCTTAAAGCGGCCAGAACACAGCAAAACATAGATTTTGAAGGACATTTAATACAAATATTTGCAGACATTGCCCCAATCACGTTGCGAAAATGCAGGGACCTCAAACCAATAACAACAGCTCTCACTAAAGCCCAGATCAAATACAGATGGAACTTTCCTTTCAAACTTGTGTTCTCATATCTCAACATCACATATACCTGCTCCACCCTAGCAAAAGGTATCACCATCTTGCAGCATCTACAGATCAAATTTAAAGCTCCAACCACCCCACCAAACCCAAATCCCCAGAGGAAGACCTTTCAACAGGAATCGACACTGGTGGGAAAAGCCAGAAAACATAAAAAATCTAAGTCAATCCTAAGCACCACTATGGACTCTGACTTACCATGCGAAGAAGAAATCCCTCCAACCTGAAGAATGGAGTCATACTGATGAGTATTTTTCTTTCTCTCTTGTTTAGTCTATAAAGAGAGTTATTTTGTTGGTTCAGTTCCTTCTAGACAAGGACTGATTATTTATGATTATAAGTTCTTGTTCTTTGCTATAATTGATTATGGTCAGAAGACAATTGAACACATATGACCATGGATTCTTGTTATGTATTACAATTGGTTGCAGACGAAATGTTCAGCTAAATGTCAGCTTTCTCTTGATGAGTGTTCGAATAGGATGCGATTGAACTGCCCATCTAAATGTTAACGTATTTCTGTTTTTTGTTAGAATTAGTTTTGGATGAGCGGTCAGCTACATGCTACAATATTCTTTAAGCTATTTGTAATTGTCTCAGGAGCTAATACCCCCTCCCTTCTCCCCACCCCATTCCTTTCTATTCCCCTCCTTTCCTCCCCTACCTAATGTTCCCCATCCTCTCCTCTCCCTATCCATCACATAATTAAATGCTAATGGAATATATCTAGAGATGTATTTAATCTCAAATCTATTAGGACCCGCCAGCCCATTGGTCCTCCTAATTATCCCAACTTGGGATTCCTAATACATTTATGGAAGTTACTCTGTTTTTTATTATTTATAGTTATTTAGTCCAAATATTTGCTATATCAGGATTGTTATATCTGTCATTGTAGAATTGCTCTATACCGGTTATTTGGTGTTATATAATCGTGGCAATTAATGCTTTATCTCCATTGCAGTTGAAGTTGTCTGTTGGCAGTACTCTTTCAGGTGAGCGTATGCTGCGCAAGGTAGGTCCCAGCTCTCCATACAAGGTCACCTTATGAGTCTCCATAATACACGTCTCAAACTAAATCCTGTCTCTCCATTGAGATTTGTTGTTCAGAGAATTCTTGGCTCTCCTCCTATAACATTATTTCTAGGTATTCACTTGATAATTTCTCCTTTTTCACTAACACAATGAGGCCTATTTATCATAGGTCTTGCAGACCTGATCTGACAGTGCGGATCAGGTCCGCAAGACCTCGCTGAATGCGGAAAGTGATATGCTCTCCGTATTCGGAATTGCACCAGCAGCTCACAAGAGCCTCTGGTGCAACGCCACCCCCTGCAGACTCGCGGCCAATCGTCCGCCAGCAGGGAGGTGTCAATCAACCTGATCGTACTCGATCGGGTTGATTTCTGGCGATTGCTGTTCGCCTCATCAGAGCAGGAGCAGAAAACACTGGGCGTCAAGCTCCGTTTGGAGCTTGATGGATAGCTTGATAGATAGGCCTCAATGTCTATTAAAATAATCTCACACAATGTTAGGTGACTTAACTCCGATCTCAAAAGGAAAAAAGCTATTACAATGTATAACTCCATAAATGCTCAAATACAGGTAGCCCTCAGTTTATGCCGGGGTTAGGTTCCAGAAGTAATGGTTGTAAATCGAAACCGCTGTAAATTGAAACCCAGTTTATAATGTAAGTCAATAGGCAGTGAGGGAGTTAGGTTCTAAACCCCTCTCAAAATTGTCATAAGTAACACCTAATACATTATTTTTGAAATGAAGACTTTAAATGCTAAACAGCATTATAAACAGTATCAAATAGTCACACAACACAGAATATATAATTAAACTAAGTTAAATGAACAAAAACTTTTGCTAAACTGCATTATAAACCTTATAAAATAATCACAACACAGACTTTACTTGCATTTTTCTCCAAACAGTTCTTTCTATGCATTCCAATCTGGACTGATTTAAAGACAGGAAGATTGTGTTCCTATGAAAGCTGCTCAATAGCTCATGTCTAGCTAGACTAATTCCAGCCTGTTTGTGTGCTTGGGTTTGCATATATTTGCTGCAACACAAGCGGGCAGCTCCACCTACTGGCTATTTTAATCAATGAAATGCTCCTCAATGCTTTACAATAGCAGTCACATGACTGGAAAAAAAGGTTGTTATTCTGAAACGGCGCAAAATGAACCAGTGTAAATTGAGGGCCACCTGTAGTTATGTTACAAGAAACCCACTTTATGAAAGATTACATTCCAAAATATTGGGGCAAATTATATAAGATTCAGTAACACGCAGTTAGCAGATCAAAAAAATATGGGGTGACAGTACTCCTGCATTCTTCCCTAAAGTTTAAGGAAGAAGAAATAATTAGGGACAAAGAGGGCAGGTTTTTGTTAATTAGAGGTTTAATGCAGAACACTTTGATTCTCATTGTCAATGTCTATGCTCCCAACGAGCACCAGGCAATTTTTTTGACCAAAATAGGCAAACAACTAACCCAATGGAAGAGATATTAGACTATAATAGGGGGAGACTTTAATCTTACAATGGATCTAAATTAGACAGAACCACCCTAGGGTTATCAAATATTGACTTCACCTATGCATTTTCACAATCCAGAATAGATTATATTTTCAGGAGCCAAATATTGATCCCTCACTTAACTCTCTTATCCTATCTTTCATTTTACCTTTAAGGAAAACAAATCACAAATTATTTTGAAGTGGGAACAGGATTTAGGTAAAACGTGGCCCTTAAAGTGAAAGTCAATTTTACGATCCTTGAATACCACTATGCATTCACCTACTTTAAAACTATATAGTCACTAGCTTTTTTTCTCAATATTTGTAATGATTGTTAAAAATATATTTCTTTTATATATCTAACCTTTTAATTTGTTTCTCCGCCCCCTGCTTGCTTCCGGCTTTAGCAGTCTAATGATAACAGCGGTCCCACCTGCCGTATACAAATTGATCCGTGCTCGCTCTTGTGAAGAGAATTTTTCTGCACATGAGCAATGAATAGCAAATAAAAGTCTATTCTAATAGTGAATATAAATAACTACTTACTGAGACAGATTGCTGTACACTGCTAACTTCGTCCGATCACTGTTTGTGAATTTAGTGATGTTAGTAGATGGGATTCCCTTTTTATTCCACTGCGCATGCGGCTATCATGAACGCTCCTTTACACACAGAGGCAATTCTGTGCTAGCCGCATGCACATTTCAAGCCGGGGGCGTAGATGGAACTGTTTTAGATGCCACTGGGGGAACCAATTAGTTCAATATAGAGGTTTTTCGTCATGGCACACACAAACAAAATTTCATGCAGGCGGAGGAACGGTGATCAAGTTTACCGGCTTAAAAGGTACATAAGTAGGAGTTTAAGAAAGCAATTAAAAATGATGAAAGGAAGTCAGAATAGGGCTTCATCCGGCTTATTCCTCATTTATCAGTTACCTTACTTTTAAGCCTGTTATCTCTCCGCCCATACAGGTGAAATAAAAAGGTAGACTTAGTATATATTCATACATATATCTCATCTGCTGATTGTTAAAGGAGTATATTTAAAAGTCAGAAAATAACATATATACATTTTTAATTCTATGCACTTTTGTGATCATGTGTATATCCTAGAAAATAAAACTAAAAAGGAAAAAACTAAAAAGATTTTCTAATATCACCTCATCAGCAAGACTTGCAATTACTTGCTTTTTTCTTCTTTTTTTATTTAGTAATTGCAAGCTTTGCTGATGAGGTGATATTAGAAAATGTTTTTTGTTTTTTCCTTTTTAATTTTATTTTCTAGGATATACACATGATCACAAAAGTGCATAGAATTAAAAATGTATATATGTTATTTTCGGACTTTTAAATATACTCCTTTAACAATCAGCAGATGAGATATATGTATGAATATATACTAAGTCTACCTTTTTATTTCACCTGTATGGGCGGAGAGATAACAGGCTTAAAAGTCAGGTAACTGACAAATGAGGAATAAGCCGGATGAAGCCCTATTCTGACAGACCAATGAGGGTGAAACGCGCATCGCTAGATGCAATCAGTTTGTGAGGGTAACAGCTGTACCCTCCATGTTGTTGCTTAACCGGAGATTTTGTATCACAGAGGTGGTCGAGTAGCGGGTACACTCACGGATGGAAACCGCCAAGTAGCGGAACAGAACGGAGGTCATTGACGACAACAGTCCAGTAAGTCTAAACAACCATATTGAGGATCTCCAATCAAGGTAAGCACAGAATTCATAACGCTGCGACTGCTTGAAACAAATAAGCAGTAAGGAGAAAGAATCGACTACCTGGTGAGGCGTTTTTGTTTGCATGTGATAAAAGCGGAGAATCTGGGATAAGTAATAATTGATCCAGAAAGCTGCATAGACACACCAGAATACAAAGTTGTGACTTTGGGATTATAAATATCCGTGAGTGTTTAATACCTTGCCATAATCTCCCACTGAAGATTGAAACAAAGTAAAGAAGTGTGGAGCAAAAGTTACAATTATAAGCTGAGTGGAACGTTACAATTATCCTTTTAAAAGGAACTTTCTTTTTTTCATGTATATATTTTTTCAGCTGACTTGCTTTGGTATACCAATAGTCGAAGTGGGCCCACACTTATCTTTACATATGCAATTTAAACCTGTGTAATCTCCTGTAGCAATAAATACTTAGTATAATCATGTATTGGTTTTTATATCTTTTGTATAATATGAATATATAACTGCTGAAATGTTGAGGAGTAATTAAGGAACCAGATTGGAGGTTGTTAATTTCTATATTGATACAGTTATGATTTATACCTTATGCTCTGGTGCTGGATATAGGGAAGCTAGTTTTTCTCTTTAGGTAAAACAATTCATGTTTTCTTTCCCCCGTGCACTAATTTTCCTGACATATATTGGTATAATCAGGGAATTTAAAGGAGCGGGTCCCATATATATGAGTAGTGCAATTAGTTGTTATTATATAACCAATAATATATATATATTTATAATATATATATACTGTATATATATATATATATATATATATAATCCACTGAAATAAGTGCACTCCCACGAACAGTAAATTGAAATTTGCCAGGGTGCAAAAGAAAGTTAAAATATCCAAGTTATAACACAAGCACTCACTGGACTTGATACAGGTGAAGTAAAAAGTGTTTATTCCATATAAACAAGTGACGTTTCGGGGAGTTCACTGATTCATCAGACCAACAATTGTACAGAGTGAATCAAACATTTTATACCTATTAAAACCCTACCCACTGTGCCAAAAAATGCCAGACCGTTGCCATAGCAACCACAGAAAAAACAAATGCATTGTGAATGTTAATAGTTACTAATCATTTGTTAATATTACATAGTGCAATAATCAACATTTAGGGGCATATTTATCAAGTTCCATATGGAGCTTGATGCCCCTTGTTTCTGGCGAGCCTGTAAACAGAAGTTATGTATAACTTGTCCGCCTGCTCTGAGGCCATGGAAAGAAATCAACCCGATCGAATACGATCGGGTTCATTGACACTCCCTGCTAGCAGCCTATTGACCGCGAATCTGCAGGGGGCAGCATTGCACCAGCAGTTCACAAAAACTGCTGGTGCAATGATAAATGCCTACAGCGTATACTGTCTGCATTTAGCGATGTGCAGCGGACATGATACGCTACTTCGTATCATGTCCGCTCACACATTGATAAATATGCCCCATAGTGTTATCATAGAGGGACCATTAACAGAACATCACTGAGTATAATCCATCCTTGCTAGTAATAAAAACATACACCTAGATTACGAGTTTTGCGTTCCGGTTATAACGCTGAAAAAATGGCCATTTCAGTGTAAAAAACGTAACGCAGCCATTACGAGTCTTGTCGTTATAGCATTTTAGCCTGTAAAGCAACGTCAGTCCCGCACTCAAAAAAATTATGTTTTTGCATGGGATTTCCATAGCTCCAGTATTACAGTTTGTGCGGCAAGGCTAAAATGCTTGCGTTCTAGCCTATACTGACACGATCCGTTTCGCTATCTAAGACCAGTAGTTATGAGTTACACAAAACTCATAACTAAACTGTTGCAAAGTACACTAACACCCATAAACTACCTATTAACCCTTACATCACCACCCTCCCGAATAGCAAACACTATATTAAACCTATCAACCCCTCATCTGCCGCTACCGACATCGCCACCACTAATTAAATGTATTAACCCCTATTTGGCTGCTCCCCGACATCGTCACCACTATAATAAAGTTATTAACCCCTATTCCCCCGCAACCCAACATCGCCCACACTATAATAAAGCTATTAACCCCTATTCTGACGCTCCCTGACATCACCGCCACTAAATAAAGTTATTAACCCCTAAACATCTGGTCTCCCACATCACCGCCACTAAATAAACCTATTAACCTCTAAACTGCCAGCCTCCCACATAACAAAAAACTAAATTAAACTATTAACCCCTAAACCTAACAACCCACTAACTTTAAATTAAAATTACAATATCCCTATCTTAAAATAAATACAAACTTACCTGTGTAATTAAAAAAAAAATAAGTTTATACTATAAATTAACCTGACAACTATTATACTAAAATTAAAATAACTACCAATTAAATAAAATAAATTTACCATTACAAAAAACCTAACTCTACTAAAAAAAAAAAATATTTCTAAATTTACAAAAATAAAAAATACTAAATTACAAAAAATAACAAACACTAAATTATGAAAAATAACAAACGAAATTATCCAAAATAAAAACAATTACACCTAATCTAATAACAAACTGAAATTCTATTGGCTGATTTGAATAGCCAATAGAATTTCAGTAGCTCTTCTATTGACTGAGTTGCACAGCCAATAGGATTTCAGTAGCTCTCATCCTATTGGCTGACTTGAATTTCAAAAATAAAATCAGCCAATAGGAATGCAAGGGACTCCATTTTGAAAAGGCTCCCTTGCATTGAAGATTCAGTGTACAGTGGTGACCGTTTGAAGAGGACGCTCCGCACCGGATGTCTTAAAGGATGGACCCACTCCACGCCGCCGGGATGGAGATAGAAGATGCCGCCTGGATGAAAATAGAAGACGCCACCTGGATGGATGAAGACCTCGCCGCCTATATGAAGACTACTTGTCGCCTGGATGTCCGTACTTCAAAAACTGTAAGTGGATCTTCGGGGGTTAGTGTTAGGGTTTTTTTTTTACTTTTTTGGGGTGTTTTTTTTTTTTTTAGATTAGGGTTTGGGCTTCCTTAAAATAGCTAATTGCCCTTTTCAGGGCAATGCAAAAGAGCTAAATGCCCTTTTCATGGCAATGGGTAGCTTAGGTTTTTGTTAGAGTTAGGTTTTTAAATTTGGGGGGTTGGTTGGGTGGTGGGTTTTACTGTCGGGTGGTCTTTGTATTTTTTTACAGGGAAAAGATCTGATTTCTTTAGGGCAATACCCTACAAAAAGCCCAAGGGTTTCTTTATTTTTTTGGGGGGGGGCTTGTTGCACATGTTTGGGTTAATCCACGTTTTTGTACTATACTTATATTAAAATAGCACCATTAAATTGGATTTCCACTGCCTACAACCTGGTCAGCTGTCTTTGTTTTTGTTGTATTAGATTAGGTGTAATTGTTTTTATTTTGGATAATTTCGTTTGTTATTTTTCGTAATTTAGTGTTTGTTATTTTTCATAATTTAGTATTTTTTATTTTTTGTACTTTTAGATTTATATTTTCTTAGTAGTGTTAGTTTTTTAATGTGTAATTTAGTTTATTTAATTTGTAGTTATTTTAATTTTAGTATATTAATTATGTTAGGATAACTGTTTTTTTTCAGGATCAAATTATTCTAGCGTGCGTGTAAATGAATAGGTATATAACCATTCATGTAAATCATTATCTTCCCTTACCAGCAGTTAACTAGTAAGCATCTCAAAGCATATTCTGCATAGCTCCGTAACAGCGATCTATTCCTGTACTGAGAATATGACATCATAAACACCGCCCTCAATATTTTCTGAAACAACAACACGGGGATGTATCAATGTGTATCATAAGTTTATCAAAAACTACATGACATAACAGTATCCAAATCAGATTAAGAATGTATATAAAGATCCAAATGCCATCACTTTTAACACTTATAGGCGTATCTACAGTCCTGTATTTGATAGAGGTAACAAATTATATACCAGATATTACCTAAGATATCGCTCCAAATGTATCATAAGAATTACCTATATGTAGACAAGCTGAACAGAATAAAAATGCAATCCAAAAGTCTAATTAAAGATATAGAATTAAACACATAGATAAAGCTAACATCAGGGATCATACGGAAATTTTCACTATAAGTGTATGGTACATATATATATATATATATATATACAGTATATATATATATATATATATATATATGTCAAAGTCTCTTATCAGTTACTTCATGGGGAAAATTAACTTTTAGCAATTATATACAGATCAGATCACCAAGATCAATAAATCAAAGTCTATTTAAAAAAAACAGTGCCAGTCCACATTGGTCTAGTTGTAAAAGGCGCTGGTTCCTATTCCCACCCCTCTTCAGAGGGGGAACATGATCCAACAGTTTTTCCTCGTTTAAACCCCATCCTTGGTGGTGCATATGTGTCAAAAGGTAAAGTGGCATCACTGGTAATAACATGCCAGTGTTTCTTAAAGTGAAAGTCAATCCTAGCATTGTACAAACGCTAGGATTGACTATTGAAACAAATTAAGGGCACTTTCATTCATGAAATATAAGGTAATTCATGTAGAAAGCTCCTTTATTTGTTTTAATCAATTCGCCATTTTTAGCTGCTACAGCAGCCCACGGCTAAAATTTTTTATTGCTAAGAGGTGACATTTTCAACTCTTAGCCAATAGCCGTGCAGTAAATCCGGCTTGGTGCCCATGGAAGCCGGATTTACCGCACGGCTATTGGGTAAGAGATGAAAACGTCACCTCTTAGCAAAAAAAAGTTTTTAGCCGTAAGCTGCTGTAGCAGCTAAAAATGGCGATCGATTGAAACAAATAAATTAGCTTTCTGCATGAAGTATCTTATTCTTCATGAATTAAAGTCCCCTTTATTTGTTTCAATAGTCAATCCTAGCGTTTGTAAAACGCAAGGATTGACTTTCACTTTAAGTGTCGTTAGACATCATCCTCAATAGAGGTGAGTAAACAGTGGTGAAAATCATACGGGGAGTAATGTCCCTGGAAGGTTTGTGTTGTATCAATTCCTGCTGTGTGATATTTGATACTATTGTCTTTGACAACACAATGAGGACTATTTATCAAGCCGTCAACCGCAAATACACTGGAATCCCACAGTGTAATTGTGGCGAGCTTGATTTGCCTCATTTATCAAAGCCTACAGACCGGCAAAAGTAGAAATTTGTGACGTAACATACGATCCGCCAGTCTCAATCCGACACAGATCGATGCTTATTTCACTACAGATGTTCCGAATGCAAATTCGGCACTATCTGACTACTTTTGCTAGTTAACAAATATCTATTTGGTACACTTGCCACTATTCCGGCCCAGCGTACCTGGTTTTCAATCCGCTGCCCTGGAGGTGGCGGATGCCATAGGAATCAATGGGAGTCTGAAAGCAGCGAAAGCTCGTGTTCGCTGCTGCCCGATATCCCATTAATTCCTATGGGAAAATAAAAGTTATTTTTACACCCTAACATGTACCCCGAGTCTAAACACTCATAATCTGCCACCCACTACACTGCTGCCACCTACATTATACTTATTAACCCCTATTCTGCCGTTCCGCCACCACCGCCACCTACATTATACTTATTAACCCCTATTCTGCCATCCTGACACCGCCGCCACCTACATAAAGTTATTAACCCCTATCCCGCCGCTCCCGGATCGCAACGCAACTAAATAAATGTATTAACCTCTAAACCGCCAGCCCCCCACATCACCATAAACTAAATTAAACTATTAACCCCTAAACCTAACAACCTGCTAACTTTATATTAAATATTAACTCATACCTATCTTATAATAAATTTAAACTTACCTTTAAAATTAAATTAAACTATATTAAACTAATAATTAATCTACCCTAAATATTATACTAAAATTACATTAAACTATATTAAACTATTAATTAACCTACCCTAACTATTATACTAACATTACATTAAACTACATTAAACTAATAATTAATCTACCCTAACTGTTATACTAAAATTACATTAAACTACATTAAACTATTAATTAATCTACCCTAACTGTTATACTAAAATTACAATAAGCTACAAATTAAATTAAATATATTATATATTTCAAAACCTAACCCTATTCAAATAATTTAATTCTACAATTAAAAATTACAAAGTTACAAAAAACTAACAACTAAGTTACAAAAAGGAACAAATACTAAGTTACAAAAAAAAAATAAACACTAAGTTACACAAAATAAAAAAAGAAATTATCAAAGATTTTAACTAATTACATCTAATCTAAGAGCCCTATGAAAAGAAAAACAAAAAAACAATAAAAAAAAAACCTAACCTACAATAAACTACAAATAGCCCTTAAAAGGACCTTTTGCGGGGCATTGCCCCAAAGAAATCCGCTCTTTTACCTGTAAATAAAAAATACAAATACCCCCCCAAAAGTAAAACCCACCACCCACACAACCAAACCCCACAAATAAAAACCTGACTAAAAAAACCTAAGCTAAGTGGAAAAATAAAAGTTATGGGATAGCGCTATAAATAGCCGAGAGCTGATATATGGGCAAATATTTATTTCTGTTTTGGTTTTGATAATTATCATTACGCTTATCATGTGTATGATTATATTCATCCACCTTAACCTTATTATTGGTCTTTTGAAATTCTTTTTATTATTTCAATCTGTGTATTTTTATGTTCCTCACTTGGTTCTATTGTGTTAATTTTATTTCTTACTGTTTCTATATCTTTTTTTACATCAGTAAGTGAATGTACAATCTTTTTTCAATCTAAGGCCTGTTGGCACCATTTTTAAATCTAGATAGTTCTGTATATATTTGATTTCTAAAGTATGTTTAATTTCTTTAGAAAGTATATTTTCTAGATCTATATGGATATTCTCCATGTCATCTATATCAATATTGTGTTCAATTTCTGAATAGGTGTTCATTGCAATGTCTGTAAGGATCTTATCCCTATGGGAAAATATATCCATTTTTTATTGATAGCTGTGAATATATTAATAGATAAACTTCTTCTTGTACAGAATAACAAATGTCTTAAAAAATTATTTTGTGTATCAAAAATAGTGATAAAAATAATATCAGAAAATGTGAAAAAATGTAAAAATAATTTAGTTATATAAAATTAATAATGTGTAGAGCTACCAATGGTTATATAACCTGTTTAGTGAAAGTAAACTTTTGGTGAAAGAACTTGTGGTGAAAAATATTTCAAGTGAAGGACAGGTACATTTTTAATAAAAATATTTGTGAAAGACTTGTGGTGAAATTTTTTTTCAAATGAAAAAGATTTTCATAAAAAAAGGAGAAAACTGTGATAAATAAAGGTGCTCAGAGGTTACTTTGTATGCACACCCTAATTTATTTCTTAACATTTTTGCCTCTTACCTATTATTAATTTTATATTGTAAATGCAGTATCTTGGATAATGAAATATTTATCATGGTTTTTATTTTAGCATTTTAGACATACGTTTTTTATCGATGCCGGCATCACACTTTTATTTATATAGTATTAATTGTTAGATTATCTATATATCTATTGTCATTTAAAGTGATGTACTGATAACAGTATATGTTGATTATTTCATTATATAATATTAACACAGGATTAGTAACTATGAACATTCACAATGCATTTGTTTTTTCTATCATTGCTATGGCAATGGTTTGGCATTTTTTTGCACAGTGGGGGTTGTTTAAATGGGTATAAAATATTTTATTCCCTCTGTACAATTGTTGGTCTGATGAAGGGGTAAACACCCCGAAACGTCACTTGCTTATATGGAATAAACACTTTTTATTTTGCCTGTATCAAGTCCAGTGAGTGCTTATGTTATAAATTGGCTATATATATTCATATTATGGGGAAACAGTAGTTTCCCCATAGTTTAAGTTTAAACCATGTTTCTGTAAAAAATGTTTTTATGTTTTTAAAATGCTCATATATTTGAAGGGGAATAACATATTTTGTTGAAATTTTGTAGTTAGATCCGGACTGGGAATCACTACAAAACTGGAAAAGTCATTAGGTTTAGTAGTTTTGAGACATTTGAGATTGAGAAAACAGGGGTATGAGTTAAAAATGCCATGGGCTTAACATTGGAGTTGTGAGAAAGTTTATCTAAGAATTGGCTGCATGGATTTGTTTGAAACATAGAATTCGAATAGATCATGTGGGGAGGAGTTCTCCTTACCCCGCGTGAAAATTTGTCTGATTAGTAGTTTTTGAGATATTTTGATTTAATTAAGACTAAAATCCAAGGAGGGCGGAGCCTGTTCTCAAAGCGTCAAGACACGTTTCTGTGAAGATCCTGGAGTTTGAGAGACTTCTTATAAGATTTATACAGCAAATATACTATATTTTACACATTTGTGAACATTTTCTTAGCTGGAATCCGAAAGATGCTCAATTTTGAGGATCCGACTGTGTTTTTGCCTATGCTCTTTGAGATGGATGTGCGACAGGATCTTTCACAGGCTCAGAAGCCATTTTGCAATTTGCTTTAATTATACAGCAAGAGGATTTCAAGAAGCGAACCCTGTGTTGGAGATTACCCCCCCAAACTCTGGGGTTAAGATATCCTGTAATAGGATAATTGTTTAAAGGAGCTATCATTGGGCCTCGTGTATAGAAGGGGACTCTTAACTCCATTGGGCAATTGTCAGGATACCCGCCATTATCCTCCACTATTCACTAAACAGAAGTTACCATGGAAGGGCAAGCAATAGAGACAGCAGTACTAGCACTACTGGAGGACCACTATCAAAGACTCCACGAGTTAATCATCAAATGATTTTCATTGAACCCACCTCTTTTACAAAAGTTGAAGTTCACCCTTACCCTGTCCTGGAAGTTGCATGACTCTGCCGAAAGCCACACGTATAGCCCAGATGAGGCAATACGGAGAAGCCCTCTACCAACAGCTGCTTAGGTGACCAACAAGTAGGCTCTGTCTGCACTTGTTACTGAGAACCCTCAGTTCCGTGACTGGCTGGTGGGCTGTGTAGAAAGTCTGACTGCATTGTTAGTTCACTAATGATTCTGGCCTTTGGGCCTGATGGGACTGAGAACCTGTATAGTTACCTGTTCCTTCTTCACTATGGAGAGCAGATGGGACTCTTGCTAGGGACAGATTCCTGCACAGACCTCTTCCACAATCAACTAGATGTCCCACCAGAGACGAACAAGTCGGGAAACGGCTGAACCTCCATGCTGTGTGATCTGGCATAGGATCAATATTGCAGGCCTATTTGCAACTTGTATGCTCCATAAACAAGCTACACCCAGCCATAACCTGCCTTAATCAAATGCTAAGATTTACTGCCATGCTTGCTCTTACTTTTTGGGTACAAAACAATCGTTGTAGTGTTTGCCTTACCCTAATGATGTCTATTGTGCCGGGTGCTTAGGGGACTCTTAAACTTATCTCAGATATGTATGTACTGTGGCCTGTAGATATTAAGTTCTTTGTTCCTAAGCTGCCTCTAGCCTGAACCACTTAATTGGAATACTAGGCAGATTGAATTTGCCCAAGAAATAAAGGGACATAAAACAAGTTGGGATAGAGACAAAATAATATAATATGTACTTTAATTACTTTACCTGCAAATTTATACTGCAATGTCTCGCCATTAACCCTTTCTTTTTAATTTCTGAATTGTAAAGCTCTATCTCACCCCACAAAATTCCTTTTATGGCTGTATCTATGTTTATTGTCCTTTTGGTAGAATGCAAACGTGAATAGGGATTATCTGCTGGAGCCTACCTAGAAACTGTGAACTCAGTTGAAATATAATGCCTATGTCTAAACACTGATGAGAGGGGTGGAGTTAGCTGCTCCAGGCAGCTAACCTATGTAATTAATTTTGCTTATTTTCGAAAATTATTTAAAAATACTTGCCAGAAATTTTTAAACAATTTTTATGCAAACTATTTTAAATAAATTAGCCCTTTTAGGATATGCACAGATCTCAACCTGTTTTATGGCACTTTAATATTTACTCACTTATAGGGGTGGTCAGTCTCTCTTCACTTATTCCCTTTTTTAGGTCTTTACTGTTTTGATCCCATTGATTTTTCTGTTTAAATGTATGTACAGTATATAGTCAGTGCTTGTTGTGACTGGGACAGGTATGTAATGATGTATACTCCATCATGCATGAAACAACTAAATGAGTGTCTTTTCAACTTAAGTCAAATTAGTTCACTGCAGACATGCTAGATCATATATGTTATGTACATTTCCTAGACCTTCTAAGTTATTAGTGACTTATGTAATCATGGATACAAATGCCACTTTGGGGTCTGATTTCTCCAATATGTTTCAGCCTAAAAACCTGCTGTCTGCGGCCGGGACAGTATGTCACAACCTTTCTTAGGTCTATACCCAGGAAGCATATTATGTAATCCCCAAATGGTATTGATACTTCCGATTCCCTGCATTTAAAACCTATAATTAACCTGGTCTAATGCAGTAACATATATCTAGAACCCAGGAGAAAAATTAACTGAAGAGAAACCTTTACTTGTTTGTGAACTTTACATATGTCTGTATTTCTCTGCACTAGCCCTATTTAGAAGTCCTCACATAATATTCAATGGAGTCAACTAGTTCTCTTAACTGACTTGTCTGTCTGCCTTAGTATATGCTAATTCTGATCTATAAAATTTTATTTTTTGCACTTCGGTAAATAGAATTCCACTATGTTCTCATTATTACAGAAGGTGCTACAGTTATATATTTAATGGTTACCTCCTATATATTCAGATGTACACAAGTATACACTTTCTTATCAAATAACTCTTGATAACTTTAGCATGCACATAGTTTTTATTATTTCATTATGAACCACTTAGGGGTCAATTTATTATAGTGTGAGCGAACATGATACGATGTAGCGTATCATGTCCCCTGCACATCGATAAATGCCTACAGGATACGCATCAGCATTTATCATTTATCATTCCACCAGCCTTTCTTGTGAACTGCTGGTGCACAGGGCCGCCACTAGAAATTTTGGGGCCCCTGACTCAACCATTGATCAGGGCCCCCCCCCTTCCTTTGACATGTGCAATTTTTGACGAAGTGACTAAAACGTATATGCACTTTATTCTTAATTGTCTATTTAAACTTGGAAATGTTGTAAAGGTTGTAACATACACACACACAGACACACTCATACACTGAAACACACAAACACACTCACACATAAGGATTCACATATAGACACTCTAGCAGACACGCAAAGAAACACACTCAGACACAGACACCCAAACACTAAGCACTTGTTTACATTGACCTGACAAGTAATGAGGTAAACTACAGTTTTGTAAAAAAAAGGAGATTTAGAAAACAAAATATGGAGTTCTGATTATCTTTTTGTAAAGGAAGATGACAACTAAATTATGACAACAGCATGCAGTGGCTAAAAGGAAGGGCCCTGAACTGTAAAATAATAATATAAAGGTTAAATGGTGGATTGGTTACTTCCAGAAAGGTCTTGTTAGTCTCAAAGTCTGTAGAAAGATGTGAATAATTAGTAGTAAGGTTAAAATGTCCTACAGACAATGGACACACACACACACACACACACAAACTCAAACTTGCACATACACCCAAGGAAACACCAACAGAGACAGCCTCAGAAAACACACAAAGACATACACACACACAGAGACACCCACAGAAAACACACAAAGACATACACACACAGAGAGACAACCACATAAAAAACACAGAAAGACATACATACACACACTCTCACTGAGACATCCACATAAAACACACAAAGACATCCACACACCCACACAGAGACACCCACATAAAACACACACCCTCACAGAGACATCCACAGAAAACACAGACATACACACCTACCCTCACAGAGGCATCCAGAGAAAATACACAAAGACAAACATACACACACCCTCACAGAGACACCCACAGAAAAAGCTCAAAGACATATGCACACACCCTCACAGACATCCACAGAAAATGCACAAAGACATACACACCCACCCTCACAGAGAGACCCACAGATAAAAAATACATACACACTCATAGAGACACAAACCAAAGCACAAAGACATAAACACAGACACCCACAGAAACACTCACAGGAGGAAACATTTATGCACATTGCATCCCCTAAATCAACAGTGTGTGACATGCATGATAAATATTTTTTTAGAAATTAAGAGATCAGTTTTTAAAGAATCATATTTGTAAATGTGCAAACAAAAATAATTCTGGGAATGCAAAATTGTACATTAATGAGCTGGCTAGATGAAGAAAAGTACCTTTAAAAGGTTGACATATGTTTGTTTTTTCCCCATTTTCCCCAACCAAGAGCACCACTTCAAATATAGTGTACAAATTATGGATTTTGAAAATGCTGTACTCTATATGGTCTTGGTGGGACCATAAGCTGTGGTACTCATACCATTAGATCTGGTTAAATGCAGGATTTAGGCTTGTTGGTATGTATTTCAAAATTAAGTCAGCTGTAGTATAAACTGAACAGTTTTAAGTTAACCTGTCTCATTTCAAACACTGAGCAATCTTAGTCTGAGAGTATAACATTTTATGCAGATGTAAAAATCTTGGATAAAATGCCTCCTTGCATCTGGAAAGTCCTTGCATAAAGGGGCAGTAAACTGGAATGTAATATATATATATATATATATATATATATATATATATATATATAAAAGGGCATCTACCATTTGTGTATTGAGGAGGAAACATTTCTGCATGGTTTTAAATATACAATTTTTACAGCATTGTCAAATAATCATAAATACACTGCTGCTAAAAAAATGTGTTTTTATGGACCCCTAGCCCCACCAAACAACTACTACCACACTGAAGTTACAATCCAAAATTGCACAAAGAAATAAAAAACATTTGCTAAGTAAGTCCTACCTCCTCTGCAAATGAAAGTGATCTGCCCTCTGACTCAGGCACACACTGTACAAAGTGCCAAGTCTGTCTCACACTGCGCATAGTGGTTTAGTGCACACTAAGAAATCCTCTCAAATGTTAATACTTTACTCCTTGTAATAACATTTCCCATGCTCAATTAGCAATCTGCTGTAGTACCCACTGGTGGCTGCCCAAATTTAAAAAAAATAAAAAAAAAATTTAGTTCTTCCCTCATGGGACCCCCTGGCTCATTGGGCCCCTGACAGGAGTCACCCCTCTCACACCCTGATGGCGGCCCTGCTGCTGCAATACCATCCCATGCAGATTTGCGGTCAATCGGCTGCTAGCAGGGGGTGTCAATCAACCCGATCGTATTCGATCAGGTTTATTTCTGTCTGCCGCCTCAGAGCAGGCGGACAGGTTATGGAGCAGCGGTCTTTAGACCTAAAGGCTCACCGGAAACACGGGGCATCAAGCTCAGTATGGAGCTTGATAAATTAACCCCTCTGTCTCTATGGCTATTATTACAAGGATGGTTCAGGAGTTACCCTTTTACATTCAAATATAGTCCTTGCCCATAACATTACTACTCATCTATTTTCTTCCCACACTCATTAACAACATCAGTTTCTAATATTTACTACCGTAGTACCATGATCCAAAAAAAATTTTTCTCCTCTAGTCTACACAAGTCTTATTAGGCCCAAAAGTGACCTACTGTGTCAAGAGAGGAAATCACTGCAAGAAATAATTAAAATAGAGGTTTCTAATGCCTACTTATTATAACTTTCTGTGTTGACTTTATTTGTATCAATAGTTATTGTTCACTTGAAATCTTTGTAATTTCTGCTAATGGCAATTCATACGTGTTTCTCTTTTTGTACAACCTCAATAAAAATATTAAAATAAAATAATAAAACAATAAATAAAATCCAAGATGGTGCCACAAGATAAAATTTTTTTACGCATGCATGTTTTCTGTACTTTGTGACCACTGATTCTGTTTAGTAACTGTCAGTAGTGGCGTGCGCAGCTTCAACTGCTGAGAGGAGCTGCGCTGGCAATCTGAGGAATCTTCCTTTCAGTTTCTTGCTATTTTCTAATCAGCACACTGCCAAATATTTTTTTCTTGTGCTTTGATCTAATTTATTTTGTTCTCAAAATGAGGTTTAAAGAGTAGATGTTATGCAAATATGCTCTGCAGCAGCTTCATCCAACTGCTTCAGATGAAAATGCCAGAAGAGCGTTAACAGATTGGATTTACCTCGGTGAAGCTCAGTTTTATGTCATAAGATAAGAGTCACTCTTGTAGTCTCCATGTAATTTCCTTTAGAGGTGAATGAACAGCACCAGGAGGTGGATCTTAATGAGGTATGAAATGCAATCAGATTTGCCAAGGAAGGATGTAGGGGCCGATTTATCATCGGTCTGTCCAACATGATACGCTCAGCGGATCATGTCTGACAGACATCGCTGAATGCCGACATCATATGCAGCAATAGGTAAAATAAAGAGAAACTAATTTATGACATTATAACTTCTAATAGAGCTATAAAAAAAGAGAAAAAAGAAACATTGCTATGAATAAACAAATGTCACTTCCGGTCCACGGAGGGCCTGACAATTTGCGCCAAATTTAAACAAACAGAAGGGTATTTAAGGCCACCAGTAAAACACAATATTCAGTCTTGAAAAAGGCCTGGTTTTTAAGGCCGAAACGCGTTGACTCTGAACTGGTAAGTCCAATTTTAAAAGCATGATATTTTTAAAGACAATCTGCACTATTATTTTTATTTTACACAGGATTTTAAGGACACACGACACACTCAAAGGACACTTCGACAATTGAGGACATCGCTTAGATTCTCACCACCAGGAATTAGATATGTGCGATTCGGTTCGGTTTGATTTGGAAATTCGAAAAATTCGGCAAATTCGGCGATTCGGATCGAACCGAATTTCCAAATTAAAATTCTGCCGAATTTTCCGAATCGAACCGAATTAGTTTGAATTGATTCGTAAATTTGGGATGGCCATTGGATTACACTAGTTTTGTACAGTATGTTAGGTTAACACCTAATATACATTATAATACTAGTCTAATCCCACCTAACACTTACCGAAATGCCGAATTTCCGAACCGAATCGAACTGAATCCAGCTGAATTTCTTCAAATCCGAATGAATCCGAAACGAATCCGAAACGAATCGATTCAGAATTTTCCGAATTCAAATCGATCCGAACCGAACTTCGAAAAAATTCTGAATCGATCCGAACCGAACCTAATTTTTTCGCCATGCACATGTCTACCAGGAATACAAGTTGATTCTCACCACCAGAAATCCAAGTTGGACACATTGATTTAATTTTGACCTATAATTTGACTTATTTTTATCTTTTTCATTCTATTGTGCACATCACATATTTTTTGCTTTTTTTTTTTTTTTTTTACACATTTTTTCACAAAAAAAGACACAATTTTGACTCACCAAGACATAATTTCCACTATTGTTTTACATAAGAAAACATTGGGAGTCTATTTAGACCACCACTCTCTTAATCAATAGGAACTACAGCTTTATTTGAAAACTCCTCCATCCAAACTTAGGCACTATCTGTCAAGATATCAATTGATAAATCAGGACATCCTTATTGTACACATGGATCCATGTTTTAATATGTTTTATATGTTGAGCATGTCTAATCAGTTTTAAACTGGTTTCATAAATATTTTAATATATTCCACTTCCACCTGTTTGATGTAATAAAAATTATTTTATACACCTACAGTCTGAGTAATAAGAGAGTAATTGACATAGACCTATCTTTCACTAGTACCATAGCCATCTTTATAGAATAGGCACTCTGTTCACATTTATAGGCATTTAACATTGCACAAGCAGTTCTTGTGAACTGCTTGTGCAATGCTGCCCCCTGCAGATTTGCGGCCAATCAGCCACTAGCAGGGGGTGCCAATCAACCCGATCGTATAGGATCAGGTTGATTGCTGTTCAACTGCTTGACCGCTGCTCTTTAACTGCTGTTTCCGGCAAGCCTAATGGCTTGCCCGAAAACAGGGGCATCAGGGGCCATTCTGCACTTGATAATTTGGCCCCGTAGTCTCAAATAGTAGAATTGTTTTGAAATTGCTATTCATTTTACCCCAATAAGATCATGTTGAAGCGTGGAACTGCACTATGTGGGCCCTGGTGCTTTACAAGTCGCCTGCTAGTACTTTGGTCTAGTGAGACGCAGCTCAAGGGCCCGTCAGCTGCATATTACTGCACAGAAGAGGTGAACGTCAGTATCTTTGGGTAAGTGCTGTTCTATCATTAATTTTATAGCGTAGCCAAGAAAGAAAGTCTTTGCTCAGCTTCCCTGCGTTCTGAATTCCTATGTTCTGTACTGTTAGGAGTCCCAAGCACTGGATAGCAGAAACACCTACCTAGAGCAAGATAATAATTTGGACATAAAACCCTATTAGACTTCTAACATAAGCAGCCTAATGGTACTGTGCCAGGATACAAACAACCTAGAGTAAGTACCAGATGCCAAATGACTTGCCAAGTGTTACTACACTATTGCTAGTGACTGATGCTATATAACTAGCTTTGCAACCTCACTTTTGACAGTAACTGTTGCCATTTAGCTACCCTAAGTGATACTACTAGTGTATAGCTTCAGATGCTCCTTGAAAACATACCTATTCAGAGAGGCTTACCATCTCTCTTTCATCTCTCATCCAAAAAAATAATAATCTTCAACTGCCTGACTCACTGCTTGCAACTACAATCCATGTGACAAGCTACCCCAAACCTTATGAATCTGCACCATAAACTTTTAGACTGTGAGCTCTCCGGAGCAGGGCCCTCTAGATTTGTTTAGTTTGTTATGTTTTGTATTTTATCACAAATCCTTGTCATTGTATACCCCTATCTCTGTACCCAGCACTATGTAATTTTGTGGCGCTACACAAATAAATGATAATAATAATGTAACAAACAGCCTAGTAAGGCCAATTTTATGGTATGAATTCAGTTTAAAATCAGAAATGATCTTGTCTTATTTTTTTCTTTTTGCATACTAATGGTTAAAAATATTAAGCAACTGGAAAAAAATATAGTGTCTGTATTTCAAGATGTTTGTGAGTGCATACCGTAAATTTTGACTGAATATTCACACTTAGAGGCACATAAGCGTAGTGTTTATGCGAGTAGCCAATAATTCACTGTGTCATCATACAACCTACCTGTGTGACTGAAAGTTCACAACCAGTAAGTTTTAGCCATTTTACTATACACACAGCCTGAGAGGAGTGTATGGCAAAAAATATATTTATCTGTGGGTACCATAATAATCCTGCATAAACTTAGTATGTTGAGAGCTATGAACTATAACTGTCCTGGCCTGACCCATGATTCGTATTGCTGCTGCTTTACTTTGTGCTAGCCCTGCTACATATCTGAATGTTACTTTGCTTTCATAAAAAAAACTATCATGACGGGTATATGTAGCAGGGTTAGCTTTCAAAAGGAGTCATGGTGCGTTTTTTCTCCCTTGCATGTGATCTTCTTTTACTTTTCTTGTAATTTCAATTTATTATTTATTATTTATGCCTTCTACTACACCATGTTTTGTTTTCAATGCCAAACCTGCTACATAGCTGAATGTTACTATACTTTCTTAGAAAACAACTTGCATGACAGGTGTATGTAACAGGGTTAGCCTTTATTTTTTAAGACTAAGCTAAGACAAGTTTGTTTTAATAGATTTACTTAATGTGTATGGTAGACATAATAACCATATGCATCAAATATATCAAATAAAAAAAATCATTAACTTTTCACAAACTTTGGGTTTCTCACTGAAATTATTTATATACCACTTGTGTAATCATGGCACAAATGGTCGTAAAAGCTTCTCTGTGATCTCCTATGTTTAGAATTAGCAGACATGTTTGGCTTTGCCATTGCTTTTTGGTAATTAGAAGGCCACTAATTGCAGCTGCACACCACACTTCTATTATTTCCGGCAGTAAATGGGTTAATTAGGTAGCTTGTAAGGTTAATTTTAGCATTAGTGTGGATATTACCCTCCCACCTGACACTTCCCACCTCCTGAACCCTACTTGATCTCTCCTAAACAGTTCTCTTCCCTCCCTCATCCCCCATTGGTCACCCCCACCTTAGGTACTGGCAGACAGTCTGCCAATATGAAAAATTTAGGCTTTTTTTTTCTTTTATTAGATATTTTTTTCTTTTATTTTTATATTTTCTGCAATATAGGATTCCCCCTTACCCTCTAACCTCTCTGATCCCCCAAAAACAACTTTCTAATCCCCCCTTCTAACTAGTGTCCGCCATCTTATATGTCTGCCAGTACCTATAACATTATTTTTTTACATAATTTTTGTTCCATATTTTCTGTAGTGTAGTCACTGTGTGTAACAATCTTGTATCTGCCCTCATATGGAACCGGAGCATCGTGCTCCGGTTCCATATGCAAGAATATGCCTGGAGTTCAGGAACTCCAGGTCTCGGCTATAACTTAACAGCCTAAACTGCTGGAGCTTCCTGAAGCTCAGACATATATATACGTTGTGTGTTACAATAGTACCACACGTCTATTTGGGTGAAGGGGTTAAAGGGATATTAAACAGTTTCTTCATTGTTGTAATAAAAAATCACTAATTGGTGGCTGATATTTAATGGACATACTAACAATATGTATTATTTATCATTTTAAATGGATTTGACCTTTATTTATTTTGTAAACTTCATTAGTGCAGTGTCCATTACTTCCTGTCACAGCCCAACAAGCTTGCTGGGGTCTTAGCAGAAAGGCATTTGTAGCTTGATGTCATAAAACTTCTAGAGTGGGATTTTCAAACCTGTCCTCATGCCTTCCTAACTGGCAGAATTTTTCAGCATTACCTTGGTTGAGAGCAGGTTAATAACCATGTTTACTAACTAGTATTGCAAAAAACAAGTAAGTTGTTTGTTGTTGTTGTTTTTACAAAATCGATTTTAATTTTATGTTTACTTTGATTTTACTAAATGTACATATTTGTTTTTACTAAAGGAGCACTGTTTATTATCCCTTTAATTTTCTTTATTATTAGGCTGACCATATTGCCACTTTAAAAAGGGACACATATGAACAATACATATGTCAGGGCTGTTTTCAGGGCTGTTTAAAGAAATGTTTTGTATAAGAACCCTGACATATGTATTTTTCATATGTGTTCCTTCTTAAAGCGGCAATATGATCAGCCTATTTATTATGGTATTAACCCAATTAAAGAAAATATATTTTGGACCCATCCAAAACAAGTAATAAAGTACTGTTTTTATTTTTATTTTTTAATATTGTATATTAAAAGTCAAGTTATTTAGGGATATGGGATTGCACACAGGTTGAAGGTATTCAATGTACTGTACAGCACATGATCTAGTATAGGAAAATAAAATAATTTGGTGCTTTGTGTTATTTTTTTTTTTTTATTACAGCGCTGGTATGCATAGTTTTATAAAAATTAATTACAAAAACAATACAGTGATTATTTCCAACTCAATGATAATCATCCTCTAACAAATTAAATCACTTATTTTGACCACATATGTGATGAAATGTCTTCACATTCTGCTTATTTTTTTCTAGATAAATAAAAGAAGAAAAGGAGTATATTGTGTACAACTAACAAAGATAAAATTAATAAGCTTCAATCTAATTTTTTTCTATGGGTCTGATGATTAAGGTTGCTAAAACTGTAAGTCAGTCGCTGATTTATTTGCTTGTAAATGCTTTTTTTTTTTTTTTTTAAATCAAGTTTTTCAGTAAAATAATATAGCTGTGACCATGGAAAATCAATAGGATTGCTTATACAAAAGGACAAAGTACAGATGACGGCAATAGAATGTACCTAGTTTGAGCAATGTTTATTTTGTGCTTTTTAGATCTGGGTGCTTAAAAGAATAAAATGCATAGATAATATCAGGTTGATGAACAGTAATATTGTTATACTCATACAGTGCAATCAATTATGGTAAAGGGAAAAAAAAAGACTAAAAATGAAGGTTATTTGGTCATGTTGCATGAAAAAAAGTAGTATGTAAATAAGTCCAGAAAAGTTGCTAGTAATAAAAAAAAGAAAAAAAAAGACTAAGTTAAAGGGACAGTAAACACCTTGTAAATATAAGACTTTCTTGTGTGCTGCTAAAGTATAATATGACATCCTTTTACTGCAGTAATGTTTCAATAGCCAAACTTAACCCACCATTTGCCATTTTTGGTGGAGCCAATCTGGGCTTTCATAAAGTTAGTATAGCATTGTTTTGCTTTTATCTGATAAAGCCTAATAGAGACAGATATGTGGCAATGTTAGCCTTGAGAAGTCAGTAAGGTTCGTTTCTAGACCTGAGAATTAGAAATTGCTTAATTTTCGCAGCTAAATTATGTGAAAAGAGGGCAAAACAAATAATGAAAATAAGTTGTTTAAGTATGCATAACTTAACATTTTATATAAAAAGTATTTAAGTTCTATATCTTGTTTTGAGCATGCAGATGCTAAATTTCAAGTGTCCTTTTCTTATTTAGAGAACATTTTGGGCTAGATTTAGAGTGTACCGCTATCTAAATTTGCACACGTAAAGGGGCAAATTTACCCATTTACGGTTGCATTCGCATTGCAATGCACTTGTAATACCAGAGCACATTTACATGCACTGGTATTACTGAGTGGAGTGCAAATATCGAGCTTGCGTAAGCGCAATATTGTGCTCCACTTGTAATCTAGCCCTTTGCGTTAGCTGTTTAAATTGGTAGTAAATAATACTTAAAAATGTAATGCTGATAGAAATCCATAATGATGTGCTTACTATATTAAGAGAATGCTTCATCTTATTTCACAGTTAAAAAATGGTGTCAGGAGTTTAAAAAGACGATAAAGTCAATATTAAACATTCATGATTTAGATAGAGCATGCCATGTTAAACAATTATCCAATTTGCCTCTATTATTAAATGTTCCTTTTTCTCTTGGTATCATTTGTTGAAGAGTAAATCTTGGTAGACTTTTGTGACAGCAGTGTGTGCAACAAAGTATAATATTGCTATAAACATTGTTGCAAGCACTGCTACCAGATTGACTAAATACACATGCACACTCCTGAACTCACCTAGGATTACTCTTTTTAACAAAAGATGCCAAGAGAACGACACAGTTGAAACAGAAGTAAATTGTAAAATGTCATGCTCTATCATTAAAAGGGACATAATACTCATATGCTAAACTACTTGAAAGTGATGCAGCATAACTGTAAAAAGCTGACACGAAAATAACACATAAACATGTAAAAAGGAAAGATATTTTACCTCACAATTTATTTAGCTCACTAGAGTAAGTGCTCTATGAAGAGTTATACATAAGCTGCTGTCCAGCTGCAAGTTAAAGAAAAAAAAAACAATAGCCAATTAGTATCAGCAGTGCTAATGACTTGCATTGCTTAGCTATGATCTCATGAGATTTCACTAAAATCATTTGAAATTTCATAGCAAACTTTCTTAAACTCAATAGGAAAATAACATGACTGTGCCTGCACATGCTAGATGCACACTCCCTTGCAAGTCCTGGGACTAGCATCTTGATTAGATGCTTAAAGTCTCTTTACAGTAGAGTTTGAATATATAGGAAATTTTGAGTTAAAATATCTTCCTTTTTTACATAGAGATGTTCAGCTGTTTACAGATATGCTGCATCACTTTCTAGTGCTTTAACATTTGGGTTTCATGTTCCTTTAAGTTTAATTTTGACTGTCCTCTTTATGTTTGGAAGAAAGTCTAGTGAAGATGGTTTTTGCTCATGGCTCCAGCAATATTGGCCACTGAATAACCTTGTAGAAATTTCAGGACATGTTAATAGGTGACAACAGAATGACAAAGCAAAAAAACTAAGTTCACAGTCATGTCAAATAGCAAAGTTCAGTTAATTTGAAAGACTGTTTTGGAAGTGAGAACATTGTCAGCATGATGAGCAGTGCACCACAAATAATTTCTGTAGACCAGAAGAGACGGTGGGTGATATGTTCAAAAGAGCATCTACAAGAGTTAAAAGGAATCCTGAATATTTTTATAGGCAATTTGTCAACACTGATGTGTTGTGGATACACCAATTTGATCCTGAGACAAAAGGGCAATTCAAGCATTGGAAGTGCCATGACTCATCTAACCAAGTGATGGCAAGTGATTAACATCCTGTAGAGTGAAGAGACCATAACAGGTGACTTCTATGCCTTGGATTGTTAAACTGCACAAAGCGAAAAAAGGGAAGACACTTAAAGGGATAGTCTAGTAAAAAATAAGCATCCATGAGTCAGACAGAGCATGCAATTTTAAGCAACTTTCTAATTTACTCCTATTATCAATTTTTCTTTGTTCTCTTGGTATCTTTACTTAAAAAAAACTAGAAAGTAAGTCTAGGAGCCAGCCCATTTTTGGTTCAGCACCTAGATAGCGCTTGCTGATGGGATGGCTACATTTAGACACTAATCAGCAAGCGCTATCCAGATGCTGAAACAAATGGGCTGGCTTCTAAACTTACATTCCAGCTTTTTAAAATAAAGATATCAAGAGAACAAAGAAAAATTGATAATAGGAGTAAATTAGAAAAGTGCTTAAAATTGCATCCTCTATCTGAATAATAAACGTTTAATTTTGACTATACTATCCCTTTAACAAGTAGAGTCAGAAATTGCTGTTCCACCAATATAATTCTCCTATAAACAAGTACTTTGCTGCCATGGCTGTGATTTACTGAAGCTGTATTTGAATTTCTGGCTAACCCCCCAGAATCAACAGATCTGCTGTTGGGAGTCTTATAAGTTGTGGATGCAGTTTAAAGGGATATAGAACCCAAACAAAAATATTTTGTGATTAAGACATTTTATCATACCATTTTATCGGGTTTGCTCAAGGTTTTTTTTTTTCCACTTTTCATGCTTCGTTGAAGTCTATAGGGGAATATCTAAACACCGTTGCGATAGTCCAAGTCTGGCTTTTTTCTCTTGTCCGGTTAGCGCCTGTGTGAAAAATTTGACTTTCAATATGTGCGCTAATCAACGTGCAAAAAGCTTACTTTTAGCTGAGTTAATGCGCCAGCACAAGCAATAGAAAGTGTTTCATTTATAATCTATCCCTTAATTTGCATTTTATTACATAACATAGGCCTAGATTTGGAGTTCGGCGGTAGAAGGGCTGTTAACGCTCCGCGGGCTTTTTTCTGGCCGCACCATAAATTTAACTCTGGTATCGAGAGTTCAAACAAATGCTGCGTTAGGCTCCAAAAAAGGAGCGTAGAGCATTTTTACCGCAAATGCAACTCTCGATACCAGAGTTGCTTACGGACGCGGCCAGCCTCAAAAACGTGCTCGTGCACGATATCCCCATAGGAAACAATGGGGCTGTTTGAGCTGAAAAAAAACCTAACACCTGCAAAAAAGCAGCGTTCAGCTCCTAACGCAGCCCCATTGTTTCCTATGGGGAAACACTTCCTAAGTCTGCACCTAACACTCTAACATGTACCCCGAGTCTAAACACCCCTACCCTTACACTTATTAACCCCTAATCTGCCGCTCCCGCTATCGCTGACCCCTGCATATTATTTTTAACCCCTAATCTGCCGCTCCGTAAACCGCTGCAACCTACGTTATCCCTATGTACTCCTAATCTGCTGCCCTAACATCGCCGACCCCTATATTATATTTATTAACCCCTAATCTGCCCCCCACAACGTCGCCTCCACCTGCCTACACTTATTAACCCCTAATCTGCCGAGCGGACCTGAGCGCTACTATAATAAAGTTATTAACCCCTAATCCGCCTCACTAACCCTATCATAAATAGTATTAACCCCTAATCTGCCCTCCCTAACATCGCCGACACCTAACTTCAATTATTAACCCCTAATCTGACGACCGGAGCTCACCGCTACTATAATAAATGGATTAACCCCTAAAGCTAAGTCTAACCCTAACACTAACACCCCCCTAAATTAAATATAATTTAAATCTAACGAAATAAATTAACTCTTATTAAATAAATTATTCCTATTTAAAGATAAATACTTACCTGTAAAATACATCCTAATATAGCTACAATATAAATTATAATTATATTATAGCTATTTTAGGATTTATATTTATTTTACAGGCAACTTGGTAATTATTTTAACCAGGTACAATAGCTATTAAATAGTTAAGAACTATTTAATAGTTACCTAGTTAAAATAATAACAAATTTACCTGTAAAATAAATCCTAACCTAAGATATAATTAAACCTAACACTACCCTATCAATAAATTAATTAAATAAACTACCTACAATTACCT
This sequence comes from Bombina bombina, assembly GCF_027579735.1. NCBI lineage: Eukaryota > Metazoa > Chordata > Amphibia > Anura > Bombinatoridae > Bombina > Bombina bombina. Next base: position 189,638,828 of record NC_069504.1, on the reverse strand, counting down.
ACAATTAACCTAACACTACACTATCAATAAATTAATTAAACACAATTGCTACAAATAACTACAATTACATAAACTAGCTAAAGTACAAAAAATAAAAAAGAACTAAGTTACAAAAAATAAAAAAATATTTACAAACATAAGAAAAATATTCCAACAATTTTAAACTAATTACACCTACTCTAAGCCCCCTAATAAAATAACAAAGCCCCCCAAAATAAAAAATTCCCTACCCTATTCTAAATTAAAAAAGGTAAAAGCTCTTTTACCTTACCAGCCCTGAACAGGGCCCTTTGCGGGGCATGCCCCAAGAATTTCAGCTCTTTTGCCTGTAAAAAAAAACATACAATACCCCCCCACCAACATTACAACCCACCACCCACATACCCCTAATCTAACCCAAACCCCCTTAAATAAACCTAACACTAAGCCCCTGAAGATCTTCCTACCTTGTCTTCACCATCCAGGTTCACCGATCCGTCCTGAAGAGCTCCTCCGATGTCCTGATCCAAGCCCAAGCGGGGGGCTGAAGAGGTCCATGATCCGGTCAAAGTCTTCATCCAAGCGGGGCAGAAGAGGATCTTCCATCCAATTGAAGTCTTCATCCAAGCAGCATCCATCCGGAGCGAAGCGGCAGGATCCTGAAGACCTCCAGCGCGGAACATCCATCCGGCCCGACGACTGAACGACGAATGACTGTTCCTTTAAGGGACGTCATCCAAGATGGCGTCCCTCGAATTCCGATTGGCTGATAGGATTCTATCAGCCAATCGGAATTAAGGTAGGAATTTTCTGATTGGCTGATGGAATCAGCCAATCAGAATCAAGTTCAATCCGATTGGCTGATCCAATCAGCCAATCAGATTGAGCTCGCATTCTATTGGCTGTTCCGATCAGCCAATAGAATGCGAGCTCAATCTGATTGGCTGATCGGATCAGCCAATCGGATTGAACTTGATTCTGATTGGCTGATTCCATCAGCCAATCAGAAAATTCCTACCTTAATTCCGATTGGCTGATAGAATCCTATCAGCCAATCGGAATTCGAGGGACGCCATCTTGGATGACGTCCCTTAAAGGAACAGTCATTCGTCGTTCAGTCGTCGGGCCGGATGGATGTTCCGCGCTGGAGGTCTTCAGGATCCTGCCGCTTCGCTCCGGATGGATGCTGCTTGGATGAAGACTTCAATCGGATGGAAGATCCTCTTCTGCCCCGCTTGGATGAAGACTTTGACCGGATCATGGACCTCTTCAGCCCCCCGCTTGGGCTTGGATCAGGACATCGGAGGAGCTCTTCAGGACGGATCAGTGAACCTGGATGGTGAAGACAAGGTAGGAAGATCTTCAGGGGCTTAGTGTTAGGTTTATTTAAGGGGGGTTTGGGTTAGATTAGGGGTATGTGGGTGGTGGGTTGTAATGTTGGGGGGGGGTATTGTATGTTTTTTTTTACAGGCAAAAGAGCTGAAATTCTTGGGGCATGCCCCGCAAAGGGCCCTGTTCAGGGCTGGTAAGGTAAAAGAGCTTTTACCTTTTTTAATTTAGAATAGGGTAGGGAATTTTTTATTTTGGGGGGCTTTGTTATTTTATTAGGGGGCTTAGAGTAGGTGTAATTAGTTTAAAATTGTTGTAATATTTTTCTTATGTTTGTAAATATTTTTTTATTTTTTGTAACTTAGTTCTTTTTTATTTGTACTTTAGCTAGTTTATTTAATTGTATTTATTTGTAGGAATTGTGTTTAATTAATTTATTGATAGTGTAGTGTTAGGTTAATTGTAGGTAATTGTAGGCAGTTTATTTAATTAATTTATTGATAGGGTAGTGTTAGGTTTAATTATATCTTAGGTTAGGATTTATTTTACAGGTAAATTTGTTATTATTTTAACTAGGTAACTATTAAATAGCTATTGTACCTGGTTAAAATAATTACCAAGTTGCCTGTAAAATAAATATTAATCCTAAAATAGCTATAATATAATTATAATTTATATTGTAGCTATATTAGGATGTATTTTACAGGTAAGTATTTATCTTTAAATAGGAATAATTTATTTAATAAGAGTTAATTTATTTCGTTAGATTTAAATTATATTTAACTTAGGGGGTGTTAGAGTTAGGGTTAGACTTAGCTTTAGGGGTTAATCCATTTATTATAGTAGCGGTGAGCTCCGGTCGTCAGATTAGGGGTTAATAATTGAAGTTAGGTGTCGACGATGTTAGGGAGGGCAGATTAGGGGTTAATACTATTTATTATAGGGTTAGTGAGGCGGATTAGGGGTTAATACATTTATTATAGTAGCGCTCAGGTCCGCTCGGCAGATTAGGGGTTAATAAGTGTAGGCAGGTGTCGGCGACGTTGAGGGGGGCAGATTAGGGGTTAATAAATATAATATAGGGGTCGGCGGTGTTAGGGGCAGCAGATTAGGGGTACATAGGGATAACGTAGGTGGCGGCGCTTTGCGGTCGGAAGATTAGGGGTTAATTATTTTAAGTAGCTGGCGGCGACGTTGTGGGGGGCAGGTTAGGGGTTAATAAATGTAATACAGGGGTCGGCGGGGTTAGGGGCAGCAGATTAGGGGTACATAAGTATAACGTAGGTGGCGGTCGGCAGATTAGGGGTTAAAAAATTTTAATCGAGTGGCGGCGATGTGGGGGGAGCTCGGTTTAGGGGTACATAGGTAGTTTATGGGTGTTAGTGTACTTTAGGGTACAGTAGTTAAGAGCTTTATGAACCGGCGTTAGCCCAGAAAGCTCTTAACTACTGCTATTTTCCTGCGGCTGGAGTTTTGTCGTTAGAGCTCTAACGCTCACTTCAGAAACGACTCTAAATACCGGCGTTAGGAAGATCCCATTGAAAAGATAGGATACGCAATTGACGTAAGGGGATCTGCGGTATGGAAAAGTCGCGGCTGAAAAGTGAGCGTTAGACCCTTTAATCACTGACTCCAAATACCAGCGGGCGGCCAAAACCAGCGTTAGGAGCCTCTAACACTGGTTTTCACGGCTAACGCCAAACTCCAAATCTAGGCCATAGACTTTACGGCTTTACTTGCAGGCACATCCCTGGAGAACAACAGTTTTAAAGAAACAGTATACACCATTTTTCATATAACTTCATGTAATAAACACTACTATAAAGAAGAATATGCACAGATACTGAGCTAAAAATCCTGTATAAAAACTTTTAAAAACTTACTTAGAAGCTCACTGTTGATGTGGTTGTCTGGGATAGCCACTGAAGGGGGCTGGGTAAACAAAAAGAGCAAACACTCCCCACCTTCCCCCTTCCCTGCATATGAAAAGACAGATAATATAAACAGGAGCCTGTAGGAGTCTGTAAATGTGTGTATATATCTGGCACTGTGGGGCTTGGTTAGGAGTCTGAAAATCAGCACAATGCTCTTCAAAAATAAGCAAAACTATAATTTTTTATAAAAACATTCTAGATGGGCTATATAAATGGCTCATCTACAAAACATTTATGCAAAGAAAAATCTAGTGTACAATGTCCGTTTAATCAGCAAAACCAGATATTTCAAAAATAAACATAAAGAACCATTTTTCTATTCATTTAATACTCTTCAGTAGGTGTAACAAGTAGTTTGGAACACACTGACATCAATTACAAGTGGAGCGCTATTGATACCACAGGGCCTAAGCTCAAAATAGCTCACAATCTGGTATTCCAAGTGAAGGTAAAATGGAATCTCCAGAGAATGTTTAGCACTGTGGACATCTCTTCAGCATGCCATACATTTTCAATAGATAGTGCAGTGGTGATAAACATTGTTGATATTACAATTTGTGAATTATAATTGCTTGTGCAATTATAGACCTGAAGTAAACTGTTAGGGCTAGAATAAAAGTATAACAATACACATGTAAAAAATATTAAAATAAATTATTGCACACAAACACACACACACGTATATATATATATATATATATATATATATATATATATATATATATGTGTGTGTGTGTGTGTGTGTGTGAGAGTGGATAATAATCTATTTTAATATGTTTTACATGTGTATTGTTATACTTTTATTGTGTGATTTATTTTAATACATGTAAAACATATTAAAATAAATTATTACACATACACACATATATATATATATATATATATATATATATATATATACAGTATATGTATATATATATATATATATATATATGATAAAGTAAGATAGCGTCAGCACTTCTTCATACAAAATTCCACTTTATTGAGGTTTCAGACAAAGATAAAAACAGCGACGTTTCAAGTCAACACAGACCCTTAGTCATGCAATGGATTATGGGAAAAATCACCTTCCTTTATAACACCTGTGTATCAATTAACTTGATTTACCTGCATACATTCAAATTACCATTTTGGATTTTTGACCCCTAACAGGTCAGAATGGTCAGTAAATAATCTTTGTATCTAAATCACAGTTTTTCATTATACGATAGAGAATTCCTATCTAGTGATTCTAGCCCAAGACTATGTTACAACACATATGATACAACACATATTATTAAAACATATCATACAAAATTACAGGATTACTTTACATTAATACTTATAAAAACAAATGAAGATCATAGTCTTTGTTTAGACCATTCGGACTAAGTGTTTTTAGATGCTGTATCCACCATACCTCTCTTTTCTTTAACAGTAACTCTCTGTTACCCCCTCTCCTTTGTTTTGGTATGTGGTCAATTACTTGGAATCGTAACTGGCTAACTGTATGTCCAGCATTGATAAAATGGGATGACACGGGTAGTGTCATATCCTTACATCTAATGGAAGATTTATGGGCACTTATCCTATCTTTGATGGGGTTAATGGTCTCTCCCACATAGCCCCGCCCACATGGAAATTTCAGGATATACACTACATGATCAGTGTTGCATGTATATAAGCCTTTAATTTCACGTTTTTTATTATCATTTATCTGTGCTATGTATTTCCCCTTGATCATGGAATTACATTGAGCACAGTTGAGACAGGGGTATGATCCTTTATTAGCTGTTGTAAGGTAATTTATAGTATCTTTCTTACTAGTACCCACATCTGATTTTACTACTAGGTCTCTAATGTTTTTGACCCTCTTAAAGGAATTAATTGGTGGTTTACTAAATTCCTCAATATGTGGATTCGTTTTATTTAGTATATACCAATGTTTTTTAACAATTTTTGTGATGTTATTACTAAATTGATTATATACTGAAGAAAAGATAAGTTGTTTTTTATCAATCTGATTTTTATTTTTACTCTTATTTGATATTAGATCATTGGGTTCTCTAGTTTTTAATTTAACTGTTTGTTCATTAGTGGTTATGACAGCTTGAGGGTAACCCCTATCAGTAATTTTTTTTCCCATTTGATTTAATCTTACTTCTTGCAGATCTTTTTCTTTTACATTACGCATCGTTCTAAGGAACTGGCTCTTAGGGATGGCGTTAAATACCCTATCTGGATGTTAGCTGTCAAAATGAAGCAATGTATTGCGGTCTGTTGGTTTGCAGTATAGATCTGTTACTAAACAGTCATCTTTTTTATATACCAGAGTATCAAGGTAACTTACTTTAGCTTGTGAGTGACTGATAGTGAATTGCAAACTTGTTGTACAATTGTTTAATTCCTCCACAAAATTCTCAAGGGTCTCCAATGTGTCCCCCCATACGCCAAATATATCATCTATATAACGTAGCCATATCTTGCAGTGGCTTTGATATTTATTGCTTAGATAAACATATCTGTTTTCAAATTGACTTACGAATATGTTGGTGTATGAGGGGGCCACATTGGAGCCCATGGCGGTTCCCTTCCTCTGTATATAATATGTGTCTTGGAACAAAAAATAGTTAAGGTGTAATATTATATTCAGCATATCTTCTATGAAGTCACATTGAGCATTAGTATATACCTGATCTTTTTTGATAAGATCCAATACAGATTGTACTCCTGATTCATGTGGGATTGAAGTGTATAGACTCACTATATCTAGGCCTAGATTTAGAGTTCGGCGGTAGCCGTCAAAACCAGCGTTAGAGGCTCCTAACGCTGGTTTTGGGCGCCCGCTGGTATTTGGAGTCAGTGATTAAAGGGTCTAACGCTCACTTTTCAGCCGCGACTTTTCCATACCGCAGATCCCCCTACGCCATTTGCGTAGCCTATCTTTTCAATGGGATCTTTCTAACGCCGGTATTTAGAGTCGTTTCTGCAGTGAGCGTTAGAGCTCTAACGACAAGATTCCAGCCGCCTGAAAATAGCAGGAGTTAAGAGCTTTCTGGCTAACGCCGGTTTATAAAGCTCTTAACTACTGTACCCTAAAGTACACTAACACCCATAAACTACCTATGTACCCCTAAACCGAGGTCCCCCCACACCGCCGCCACTCGATTAAAATTTTTAACCCCTAATCTGCCGACCGCCACCTACGTTATATTTATGTACCCCTAATCTGCTGCCCCTAACCCCGCCGACCCCTGTATTATATTTATTCACCCCTAACCTGCCCCCCACAACGTCGCCGCCAGCTACTTACAATAATTAACCCCTAATCTTCCGACCGCAAATCGCCGCCACCTACGTTATCCCTATGTACCCCTAATCTGCTGCCCCTAACATCGCCGACCCCTATATTATATTTATTAACCCCTAATCTGCCCCCCTCAACGTCGCCGACACCTGCCTACACTTATTAACCCCTAATCTGCCGAGCGGACCTGAGCGCTACTATAATAAAGTTATTAACCCCTAATCCGCCTCACTAACCCTATCATAAATAGTATTAACCCCTAATCTGCCCTCCCTAACATCGCCGACACCTACCTTCAATTATTAACCCCTAAACTTCCGATCGGAGCTCACCGCTATTCTAATAAATGGATTAACCCCTAAAGCTAAGTCTAACCCTAACACTAACACCCCCCTAAGTTAAATATAATTTTTATCTAACGAAATTAATTAACTCTTATTAAATAAATTATTCCTATTTAAAGCTAAATACTTACCTGTAAAATAAATCCTAATATAGCTACAATATAAATTATAATTATATTATAGCTATTTTAGGATTAATATTTATTTTACAGGCAACTTTGTAATTATTTTAACCAGGTACAATAGCTATTAAATAGTTAAGAACTATTTAATAGTTACCTAGTTAAAATAATAACAAATTTACCTGTAAAATAAATCCTAACCTAAGTTATAATTAAACCTAACACTACCCTATCAATAAAATAATTAAATAAACTACCTACAATTACCTACAATTAACCTAACACTACACTATCAATAAATTAATTAAACACAATTGCTACAAATAAATACAATTAAATAAACTAGCTAAAGTACAAAAAATAAAAAAGAACTAAGTTACAAAAAATAAAAAAATATTTACAAACATAAGAAAAATATTACAACAATTTTAAACTAATTACACCTACTCTAAGCCCCCTAATAAAATAACAAAGCCCCCCAAAATAAAAAATTCCCTACCCTATTCTAAATTAAAAAAGTTACAAGCTCTTTTACCTTACCAGCCCTGAACAGGGCCCTTTGCGGGGCATGCCCCAAGAAGTTCAGCTCTTTTGCCTGTAAAAAAAAACATACAATACCCCCCCCCCAACATTACAACCCACCACCCACATACCCCTAATCTAACCCAAACCCCCCTTAAATAAACCTAACACTAAGCCCCTGAAGATCTTCCTACCTTGTCTTCACCATCCAGGTATCACCGATCCGTCCTGGCTCCAAGATCTTCATCCAACCCAAGCGGGGGTTGGCGATCCATAATCCGGTGCTCCAAAGTCTTCCTCCTATCCGGCAAGAAGAGGACATCCGGACCGGCAAACATCTTCTCCAAGCGGCATCTTCGATCTTCTTCCATCCGGTGCGGAGCGGGTCCATCTTGAAGCAGGCGACGCGGATCCATCCTCTTCTTCCGATGTCTCCCGACTAATGACGGTTCCTTTAAGGGACGTCATCCAAGATGGCGTCCCTCGAATTCCGATTGGCTGATAGGATTCTATCAGCCAATCGGAATTAAGGTAGGAATTTTCTGATTGGCTGATGGAATCAGCCAATCAGAATCAAGTTCAATCCGATTGGCTGATCCAATCAGCCAATCAGATTGAGCTCGCATTCTATTGGCTGTTCCGATCAGCCAATAGAATGCGAGCTCAATCTGATTGGCTGATGGGATCGGCCAATCGGATTGAACTTGATTCTGATTGGCTGATTCCATCAGCCAATCAGAAAATTCCTACCTTAATTCCGATTGGCTGATAGAATCCTATCAGCCAATCGGAATTCGAGGGACGCCATCTTGGATGACGTCCCTTAAAGGAACCGTCATTAGTCGGGAGACATCGGAAGAAGAGGATGGATCCGCGTCGCCTGCTTCAAGATGGACCCGCTCCGCACCGGATGGAAGAAGATCGAAGATGCCGCTTGGAGAAGATGTTTGCCGGTCCGGATGTCCTCTTCTTGCCGGATAGGAGGAAGACTTTGGAGCACCGGATTATGGATCGCCAACCCCCGCTTGGGTTGGATGAAGATCTTGGAGCCAGGACGGATCGGTGATACCTGGATGGTGAAGACAAGGTAGGAAGATCTTCAGGGGCTTAGTGTTAGGTTTATTTAAGGGGGGTTTGGGTTAGATTAGGGGTATGTGGGTGGTGGGTTGTAATGTTGGGGGGGGGGGGTATTGTATTTATTCTTTTACAGGCAAAAGAGCTGAAATTCTTGGGGCATGCCCCGCAAAGGGCCCTGTTCAGGGCTGGTAAGGTAAAAGAGCTTGTAACTTTTTTAATTTAGAATAGGATAGGGAATTTTTTATTTTGGGGGGCTTTGTTATTTTATTAGGGGGCTTAGAGTAGGTGTAATTAGTTTAAAATTGTTGTAATATTTTTCTTATGTTTGTAAATATATTTTTATTTTCTGTAACTTAGTTCTTTTTTATTTTTTGTACTTTAGCTAGTTTATTTAATTGTATTTATTTGTAGCAATTGTGTTTAATTTATTTATTGATAGTGTAGTGTTAGGTTACTTGTAGGTAATTGTAGGTAGTTTATTTAATTATTTTATTGATAGGGTAGTGTTAGGTTTAATTATAACTTAGGTTAGGATTTATTTTACAGGTAAATTTGTTATTATTTTAACTAGGTAACTATTAAATAGTTCTTAACTATTTAATAGCTATTGTACCTGGTTAAAATAATTACAAAGTTGCCTGTAAAATAAATATTAATCCTAAAATAGCTATAATATAATTATAATTTATATTGTAGCTATATTAGGATTTATTTTACAGGTAAGTATTTAGCTTTAAATAGGAATAAGTTATTTAATAAGAGTTAATTTATTTCGTTAGATAAAAATTATATTTAACTTAGGGGGGTGTTAGTGTTAGGGTTAGACTTAGCTTTAGGGGTTAATCCATTTATTAGAATAGCGGTGAGCTCCGATCGGAAGTTTAGGGGTTAATAATTGAAGGTAGGTGTCGGCGATGTTAGGGAGGGCAGATTAGGGGTTAATACTATTTATGATAGGGTTAGTGAGGCGGATTAGGGGTTAATAACTTTATTATAGTAGCGCTCAGGTCCGCTCGGCAGATTAGGGGTTAATAAGTGTAGGTAGGTGTCGGCGACGTTGTGGGGGGCAGATTAGGGGTTAATAAATATAACATAGGGGTCGGCGATGTTAGGGCAGCAGATTAGGGGTACATAGGGATAACGTAGGTGGCGGTGTTTTAAGGAGCGGCAGATTAGGGGTTAAAAGTGTAATGCAGGGGTCAGCGATAGCGTGGGCGGCAGATTAGGGGTTAATAAGTGTAAGGCTAGGGGTGTTTAGACTCGGGGTACATGTTAGAGTGTTAGGTGCAGACGTAGGAAGTGTTTCCCCATAGGAAACAATGGGGCTGCGTTAGGAGCTGAACGCTGCTTTTTTGCAGGTGTTAGGTTTTTTTTCAGCTCAAACAGCCCCATTGTTTCCTATGGGAGAATCGTGCACGAGCACGTTTTTGATGCCGGCCGCGTCCGTAAGCAGCTCTGGTATCGAGAGTTGCATTTGCGGTAAAAATGCTCTACGCTCCTTTTTTGGAGCCTAACGCAGCATTTGTTTGAACTCTCGATACCAGAGTTAAATTTATGGTGCGGCCAGAAAAAAACCTGCGGAGCGTTAACAGCCCTTTTACCGCCGAACTCCAAATCTAGGCCCTAGTGTGAATAGTATATCATTTTCACTTACTCTTATTTCATCTATTCTAGTTAGGAAGTCCCCTGTATCTTTTAGAAATTATTGCTGACCTGCCGCTATTGGGTTCAAAATTTTATCTAGAAAAATTGCTATATTTGCAAAGACTGATTCCGTACTTGCCACTATGGGTCTACCCGGTGGTTCCTTTAGGTTTTTGTAGATTTTCGGGGTTGTATAAAATACAGGTGTAATAGGATCTATTTTTATGAGAAATGTGGCTAAATTCTTAGTAATAACTTTATTTACTAAAGCCTTGTCAATTACTGCCGCTATTTCTTTTTTGATATCAGGTAAAGGATCATGGTCTAATATTAAATATATTCCACCATCTGATAGTTGGGACAAAATTTCCTGTATATAATATTCCTTATCGAGCACCACTACCGCACCACCCTTGTCTGCATTTTTGATCTCAATTAGATTATTATTAGATAACTTTTTCAGAGCTTTACGTTCTGCTATGGTGACATTAGAACTCATTCCATGTTTAGGTGTTGTGTACAATTTATGAATATCCTCTTGAACTAGCTTAATATATGTTTCTACTCCAGAGTTGGAAGTACTGGGTACATACTTAGATTTGTTTGTCAGTCCTAATGGTCTGGTGTCAAATGACTCCCTCTCATTTACTGTATTACTAAATACTTTATCCTTATCAGTGTCTACAATATTACCAAAGTATGCTTTCAACCTTAAGTTTCTAAAAAAACGATATAAATCCTTCTCTATGGTAAATTGATTAGCATATACAGTTGGACAAAAGGATAACCCTTTATTTAGGACACTTAGTTCATCTTTAGTGAGTTCATATTTGGAAATATTAATGACTAATGTCTCTGCCGGGACTGGCGTCTCGCACTGATTAGTGCCATTGCATATCGTATCATTTGATGTTATACTATATACGTTACCACTCCCGGCAGTTTGTTGTAATACATCGAGAGTCCCGTTTATTTCTTGCGGCCCTTCGGGAACCGTCTGTTCCTCAACCTGTTGGATTGTCGGGGGTCGGGGTTTCCAGCTCTTGTGTTTCCGTCCTCCCCTCCGGTATCGGTGTCTGTGCCCATGTATAAAAAATCCTCCGATGAGGATGAATCTGTGGCTGTCGTTATCTTTTCCATCGCGTGTCTCCTTCCTCGCCATGTTCCGCGTCCTCTTCCTGGTCGCCTCCTTCTGACGTCATGAACCTCTTCCTCATTGGTCCAGCGGTACACGTGATTTGCCTTGTAATCCTCGTCGTCTCGATTGAACTTATTTCTCTTAATATCTTTTAACTCCTTCTGGTAGTCGTCAAGGATCTTGTCTATCTCTTTCTTTGTTTTTAGCAAATCATAAGCAGAGAAGTGAGTATTTACTTTGTTTTCACTTTCAGATACCACTCTTTTTTGTATCTCGATTTCTTCCTGCAGGCATTCCACTATCCAAACAATGATATCGAATGAACACTTGTTGAGTATACATTCAAATCTTTTTTTATATTTATCATTGTTGGTCATAATTGTCGGTCTCAGCTTTATTCTTAAGCCCCTTGGAATTCGTCTCACACGGAAATATTCCGCAAGGGTGACACTATGTAGTTAATATGACAAAAGCTTTTTCCTTGCCTTTTCCCACACTTTGACAATGCTGGCATTCGATATTCCTTTCAAAAAGTCTCTTGGACCTCTGGCTAAAGCCGTAATTCGTGAAGCATCTAAGTCCGAATATGAAAAAACATCTGTGTCTTCATCTGTTACCTCTATTCTGTTCTCAGGTGCACGTAACTTGTAGCAGGAAAGTATAGACACAACTTTAACAGGTAAGTCCAGCACCTTTCTTAATGCTATTTTTTCAGCAACCTTTTTTCAGATTATAGCAGTGCACGACCACTGAGTGGGGTCTGCCAGCCCACATTTATGGATATGATAAAGTAAGATAGCGTCAGCACTTCTTCATACAAAATTCCACTTTATTGAGGTTTCAGACAAAGATAAAAACAGCGACGTTTCGAGTCAACACAGACCCTTAGTCATGCAATGGATTATGGGAAAAATCACCTTCTTTTATAACACCTGTGTATCAATTAACTTGCTTTACCTGCATACATTCAAATTACCATTTTGGATTTTTGACCCCTAACAGGTCAGAATGGTCAGTAAATAATCTTTGAATCTAAATCACAGTTTTTCATTATACGATAGAGAATTCCTATCTAGTGATTCTAGCCCAAGACTATGTTACAACACATATGATACAACACATATTATTAAAAACATATCATACAAAATTACAGGATTACTTTACATTAATACTTATAAAAACAAATGAAGATCATAGTCTTTGTTTAGACCATTCGGACTAAGTGTTTTTAGATGCTGTATCCACCATACCTCTCTTTTCTTTAACAGTAACTCTCTGTTACCCCCTCTCCTTTGTTTTGGTATGTGGTCAATTACTTGGAATCGTAACTGGCTAACTGTATGTCCAGCATTGATAAAATGGGATGACACGGGTAGTGTCATATCCTTACATCTAATGGAAGATTTATGGGCACTTATCCTATCTTTGATGGGGTTAATGGTTTCTCCCACATAGCCCCGCCCACATGGAAATTTTAGGATATACACTACATGATCAGTGTTGCATGTATATAAGCCTTTAATTTCACGTTTTTTATTATCATTTATCTGTGCTATGTATTTCCCCTTGATCATGGAATTACATTGAGCACAGTTGAGACAGGGGTATGATACTTTATTAGCTGTTGTAAGGTAATTTATAGTATCTTTCTTACTAGTACCCACATCTGATTTTACTACTAGGTCTCTAAAGTTTTTGACCCTCTTAAAGGAATTAATTGGTGGTTTACTAAATTCCTCAATATGTGGATTCGTTTTATTTAGTATATACCAATGTTTTTTAACAATTTTTGTGATGTTATTACTAAATTGATTATATACTGAAGAAAAGATAAGTTGTTTTTTATCAATCTGATTTTTATTTTTACTCTTATTTGATATTAGATCATTGGGTTCTCTAGTTTTTAATTTAACTGTTTGTTCATTAGTGGTTATGACAGCTTGAGGGTAACCCCTATCAGTAATTTTTTTTCCCATTTGATTTAATCTTACTTCTTGCAGATCTTTTTCTTTTACATTACGCATCGTTCTAAGGAACTGGCTCTTAGGGATGGCGTTAAATACCCTATCTGGATGTTAGCTGTCAAAATGAAGCAATGTATTGCGGTCTGTTGGTTTGCAGTATAGATCTGTTACTAAACAGTCATCTTTTTTATATACCAGAGTATCAAGGTAACTTACTTTAGCTTGTGAGTGACTGATAGTGAATTGCAAACTTGTTGTACAATTGTTTAATTCCTCCACAAAATTCTCAAGGGTCTCCAATGTGTCCCCCCATACGCCAAATATATCATCTATATAACGTAGCCATATCTTGCAGTGGCTTTGATATTTATTGCTTAGATAAACATATCTGTTTTCAAATTGACTTACGAATATGTTGGCGTATGAGGGGGCCACATTGGAGCCCATGGCGGATCCCTTCGTCTGTATATAATATGTGTCTTGGAACAAAAAATAGTTAAGGTGTAATATTATATTCAGCATATCTTCTATGAAGTCACATTGAGCATTAGTATATACCTGATCTTTTTTGATAAGATCCAATACAGATTGTACTCCTGATTCATGTGGGATTGAAGTGTATAGACTCACTATATCTAGTGTGAATAGTATATCATTTTCACTTACTCTTATTTCATCTATTCTAGTTAGGAAGTCCCCTGTATCTTTTAGAAATTATTGCTGACCTGCCGCTATTGGGTTCAAAATTTTATCTAGAAAAATTGCTATATTTGCAAAGACTGATTCCGTACTTGCCACTATGGGTCTACCCGGTGGTTCCTTTAGGTTTTTGTAGATTTTCGGGGTTGTATAAAATACAGGTGTAATAGGATCTATTTTTATGAGAAATGTGGCTAAATTCTTAGTAATAACTTTATTTACTAAAGCCTTGTCAATTACTGCCGCTATTTCTTTTTTGATATCAGGTAAAGGATCATGGTCTAATATTAAATATATTCCACCATCTTATAGTTGGGACAAAATTTCCTGTATATAATATTCCTTATCGAGCACCACTACCGCACCACCCTTGTCTGCATTTTTGATCTCAAGTAGATTATTATTAGATAACTTTTTCAGAGCTTTACGTTCTGCTATGGTGACATTAGAACTCATTCCATGTTTAGGTGTTGTGTACAATTTATGAATATCCTCTTGAACTAGCTTAATATATGTTTCTACTCCAGAGTTGGAAGTACTGGGTACATACTTAGATTTGTTTGTCAGTCCTAATGGTCTGGTGTCAAATGACTCCCTCTCATTTACTGTATTACTAAATACTTTATCCTTATCAGTGTCTACAATATTACCAAAGTATGCTTTCAACCTTAAGTTTCTAAAAAAACGATATAAATCCTTCTCTATGGTAAATTGATTAGCATATACAGTTGGACAAAAGGATAACCCTTTATTTAGGACACTTAGTTCATCTTTAGTGAGTTCATATTTGGAAATATTAATGACTAATGTCTCTGCCGGGACTGGCGTCTCGCACTGATTAGTGCCATTGCATATCGTATCATTTGATGTTATACTATATACGTTACCACTCCCGGCAGTTTGTTGTAATACATCGAGAGTCCCGTTTATTTCTTGCGGCCCTTCGGGAACTGTCTGTTCCTCAACCTGTTGGATTGTCGGGGGTCGGGGTTTCCAGCTCTTGTGTTTCCGTCCTCCCATCCGGTATCGGTGTCTGTGCCCATGTATAAAAAATCCTCCGATGAGGATGAATCTGTGGCTGTCGTTATCTTTTCCATCGCGTGTCTCCTTCCTCGCCATGTTCCGCATCCTCTTCCTGGTCGCCTCCTTCTGACGTCATGAACCTCTTCCTCATTGGTCCAGCGGTACACGTGATTTGCTTTGTAATCCTCGTCATCTCGATTGAACTTATTTCTCTTAATATCTTTTAACTCCTTCTGGTAGTCGTCAAGGATCTTGTCTATCTCTTTCTTTGTTTTTAGCAAATCATCAGCAGAGAAGTGAGTATTTACTTTGTTTTCACTTTCAGATACCACTCTTTTTTGTATCTCGATTTCTTCCTGCAGGCATTCCACTATCCAAACAATGATATCGAATGAACACTTGTTGAGTATACATTCAAATCTTTTTTTATATTTATCATTGTTGGTCATAATTGTCGGTCTCAGCTTTATTCTTAAGCCCCTTGGAATTCGTCTCACACGGAAATATTCCGCAAGGGTGACACTATGTAGTTAATATGACAAAAGCTTTTTCCTTGCCTTTTCCCACACTTTGACAATGCTGGCATTCGATATTCCTTTCAAAAAGTCTCTTGGACCTCTGGCTAAAGCCGTAATTCGTGAAGCATCTAAGTCCGAATATGAAAAAACATCTGTGTCTTCATCTGCTACCTCTATTCTGTTCTCAGGTGCACGTAACTTGTAGCAGGAAAGTATAGACACAACTTTAACAGGTAAGTCCAGCACCTTTCTTAATGCTATTTTTTCAGCAACCTTTTTTCAGATTATAGCAGTGCACGACCACTGAGTGGGGTCTGCCAGCCCACATTTATGGATATGATAAAGTAAGATAGCGTCAGCACTTCTTCATACAAAATTCCACTTTATTGAGGTTTCAGACAAAGATAAAAACAGCGACGTTTCGAGTCAACACAGACCCTTAGTCATGCAATGGATTATGGGAAAAATCACCTTCTTTTATAACACCTGTGTATCAA
The DNA here is from genome assembly GCF_027579735.1 of Bombina bombina. Taxonomy (NCBI): domain Eukaryota; kingdom Metazoa; phylum Chordata; class Amphibia; order Anura; family Bombinatoridae; genus Bombina; species Bombina bombina. The sequence continues at coordinate 189,622,752 of NC_069504.1, read as the reverse complement.
TTAACTTGCTTTACCTGCATACATTCAAATTACCATTTTGGATTTTTGACCCCTAACAGGTCAGAATGGTCAGTAAATAATCTTTGTATCTAAATCACAGTTTTTCATTATACGATAGAGAATTCCTATCTAGTGATTCTAGCCCAAGACTATGTTACAACACATATGATACAAAACATATGATTAAAAACATATCATACAAAATTACAGGATTACTTTACATTAATACTTATAAAAACAAATGAAGATCATAGTCTTTGTTTAGACCATTCGGACTAAGTGTTTTTAGATGCTGTATCCACCATACCTCTCTTTTCTTTAACAGTAACTCTCTGTTACCCCCTCTCCTTTGTTTTGGTATGTGGTCAATTACTTGGAATCGTAACTGGCTAACTGTATGTCCAGCATTGATAAAATGGGATGACACGGGTAGTGTCATATCCTTACATCTAATGGAAGATTTATGGGCACTTATCCTATCTTTGATGGGGTTAATGGTCTCTCCCACATAGCCCCGCCCACATGGACATTTCAGGATATACACTACATGATCAGTGTTGCATGTATATAAGCCTTTAATTTCACGTTTTTTATTATCATTTATCTGTGCTATGTATTTCCCCTTGATCATGGAATTACATTGAGCACAGTTGAGACAGGGGTATGATCCTTTATTAGCTGTTGTAAGGTAATTTATAGTATCTTTCTTACTAGTACCCACATCTGATTTTACTACTAGGTCTCTAATGTTTTTGACCCTCTTAAAGGAATTAATTGGTGGTTTACTAAATTCCTCAATATGTGGATTCGTTTTATTTAGTATATACCAATGTTTTTTAACAATTTTTGTGATGTTATTACTAAATTGATTATATACTGAAGAAAAGAAATCAGATGTGGGTACTAGTAAGAAAGATACTATAAATTACCTTACAACAGCTACTAAAGGATCATACCCCTGTCTCAATTGTGCTCAATGTAATTCCATGATCAAGGGGAAATACATAGCACAGATAAATGATAATAAAAAACGTGAAATTAAAGGCTTATATACATGCAACACTGATCATGTAGTGTATATCCTGAAATGTCCATGTGGGCGGGGCTATGTGGGAGAGACCATTAACCCCATCAAAGATAGGATAAGTGCCCATAAATCTTCCATTAGATGTAAGGATATGACACTACCCGTGTCATCCCATTTTATCAATGCTGGACATACAGTTAGCCAGTTACGATTCCAAGTAATTGACCACATACCAAAACAAAGGAGAGGGGGTAACAGAGAGTTACTGTTAAAGAAAAGAGAGGTATGGTGGATACAGCATCTAAAAACACTTAGTCCGAATGGTCTAAACAAAGACTATGATCTTCATTTGTTTTTATAAGCATTAATGTAAAGTAATCCTGTAATTTTGTATGATATATTTTTAATATTATGTGTTGTATCATATGTGTTGTAACATAGTCTTGGGCTAGAATCACTAGATAGGAATTCTCTATCGTATAATGAAAAACTGTGATTTAGATACAAAGATTATTTACTGACCATTCTGACCTGTTAGGGGTCAAAAATCCAAAATGGTAATTTGAATGTATGCAGGTAAATCAAGTTAATTGATACACAGGTGTTATAAAAGAAGGTGATTTTTCCCATAATCCATTGCATGACTAAGGGTCTGTGTTGACTCGAAACGTCGCTGTTTTTATCTTTGTCTGAAACCTCAATAAAGTGGAATTTTGTATGAAGAAGTGCTGACGCTATCTTACTTTATCATATCCATAAATGTGGGCTGGCAGACCCCACTCAGTGGTCGTGCACTGCTATAATCTGAAAAAAGGTTGCTGAAAAAATGCTGATAAAATAGCATTAAGAAAGGTGCTGCACTTACCTGTTAAAGTTGTATATATATATATATATATATATATATATATATATATATACACACACTCACCGGCCACTTTATTAGGTAAACCTGTTCAAATGCTTGGTAACACTGAAGTTCAAACCGAGCATCAGAATGAAGAAGAAAGGGGATTTAAGTGAGTTGGAATGTGGCATTGGTTGTTAGTGCCAAACGGGCTAGTCTGAGTATTTAAAAAATTGCTGATCTACTTGGATTTTCGCGCACAACCATCTCTAGGGTTTACAGAGAATGGTCCAAAAAAAAGAGAAAATATCCAGTGAGCGGCAGTAGTGTGGACAAAAATGCCTTATTGATGTCAGAGGTCAGAGGAGAATGGGAAGACTGATTCGATATGATAGAAAGGCAACAGTAACTCAAATAACCACTCGTTACAACCAAGATATGCAGAATACCATCTCTGAACGCACAACACGTCAAAGCCTACAATTCGCACAGGCTCAACAAAATTAGACAATAAAAAATTTGAAAAACGTTGCCTGTTCTGATGAGTGTCGATTTCAGCTGCAACATTCAGATGGTAGGGTCAGAATTTGGCGTAAACTACATGAAAGCATGGATCTATCCTGTCTTGTACCAATGGTTCAGGCTGGTGGTGGTAGTGTAATGGTGTGGGGATATTTTTTTGGCACACTTTGAGCATCGTTTAAACACCACGGCCTACCTGAATATTGTTGCTGACCATGTCCATCCCTTTATGACTACAGTGTACCCATCTTCTGATGGCTACATCCAGCAGGATAATGCACCATGTCACAAATCTCAAATCATCTCAAACTGGTTTCTTGAACATGACAATGAGTTCACTGTACTCCAATGGCCTCCACAGTCACCGGATCTCAATCCAATAGAGCACCTTTGGGATGTGGTGGAACGAGAGATTTGCATCATGGATATGCAGCCGACAAATCTGCAGCAACTGCATGATGTTCATGTCAATATAGACCAAAATCTCTGAGGAATGTTTCCAACACCTTGCTAAATCTAAGCCACAAAGAATTAAGGCAGTTCTGAAGGCAAAAGGGGGTCCCACCCGGTACTAGCAACGTGTACCTAATAAAGTGGCCGGTGAGTGTATATATATATATATATATATATATATATATATATATTTATTATTAAATGTCTAAAAAGTGTTTAAAATTATATGGCATATGACAAGGTGTTGGACTGGGAAGGGCTCATAGGTGTATATATATATATATATATATATATATATATATATATATATGTGTGTGTGTGTGTGTGTTTGTGTGTATGTCTATATGTGTGGAAATGTAGGTGTACATATTAAAGTGCACACATACACACACACACACTCATTCATATATATATATATATATATATATATATATATATATATATATATATATAAAACATGGAAGGGAACTGCACTCTCATACCGGACTGGGTACACATCCCATGACCCTGCAACATGCTCAGCCCTGGGTGCTCACTGGCACTCACAGGAAGCTGTGCTGTCCCCAGAGTCAAAGGCAGTTAACTCCAGACAGATCTGAGTGCAAGAACCATAGGGAAAATTACAAAACAAATTAATACGAGAAAGTCCAGCACTCACTTACAAGCTCTCAGCTAAGATTAAAAGTAAAACTGGAAGGGTTAGTTACTGCATTTGGCCAAATATATATATATACCTGTAATAAATTGGCAAAAAAACTTATGTTAATGCTTTAAGTTGTTAATCAAATTTTAAAAAGCAAGAAAATTCCCAATTGTGTGCTTTGCATGACATCATCAATTGCATCTCTAGTGGCATCACCTATGACATCATCAATGGCATCAGTATTGACATAACCCATAATATCATCCTACAGATCACAGAAATTATATATGTTTTTTCAAATCACCAATGACATCACTAGTGACATCATCGTTGACATAATCAAAGGCATCAGTAGTGGCAGTCTTTAAAATCCTCCTACACAAAGAAAGTATTATATCTAAATCATCAATGACATCACTAGTGACATCAATGACATCAGTAATGAAATCTTCAAATAAAAAAATATATTTTCTAAAAGTATAACACACTAACAGCCACCACAACACATAATAACCTTATTTTCCTCACACTCTCCTCTTCTGTATACACAAGCATCTCCTCGTTCCTCCATGTCCATTTCCTTTACCTTCTGTGTTGCCCCATCTATCAACCATGTCTACATCTTATCAGCACTTCATAAGTCTCAATTACCTTAAAGTGACAATAAGCCCAAACATTTTCTTTCATGATTCAGATAGAGAATACAATTTTACAACTGACTTCTATTATCAAATGTATTTCATTCTCATGTTATTCTTTGTTGAAGAGATACCTAGGTAGGTAGAATGCACATGCCTGAAGCACAGCATGACAGGAAATACTGCTGCCATATAGTGCTGCAGACACATGCACACACCTGAACTTTACCTTCCTGCTTTTCAAATAAGGATAACAAGAAAATGAAGAAAATTAGAAAGTTGTTTAAAATGTTTTGTTCTATCTAAATCATAAAAGAAAAAAAAAATACAGGTTTTATGTCCCTTTAATATGTACCTGCAATCTGTTGCCTTACCTTTCTCACACTAGTCTATTTTAACACCCTCTACTTTAACAAAGAGCTTCTCATCCTTTCCATTAATCATCCTCCCTCATCCTCTTTTCTTTCTCTCTTCAGCACATCCTAAAACTTCTGTGAGATCCACCTCCTTTACCTTTTCTTGCCCTATTTTCTCATGCACAGGCAGCCTCTTCTATCCTCTTGGTTTTCTTTGTATAACATCTTTTGGTTAGTTTTCTCAAGATTACTGTAACTCCTACATCAATTTTCTCCTTTTCCCTATCACAGATCATCTCCCTAACACTCTTACACTTATCATACATAATCCATCCTTACTCTTTTACACACTTAACACATTTCAGTCATTTAAGTAAATACAAAAAAACATATTGGGGGATATTTATCAAAGCCTCAACCGCAGATACGCCGGAATTCCGCAGAGTACTTGTTGTGAGCTTGATCCGTTGTAGTTATCAATGCCTATAGACTGGCAAATGTTGAAATTTGTGACGTAAAATATGATCCGCTGGTCTCAATCCGACGCAGATCGATGCTTTCGTCATTACATATGTTCCGAATACACATTTGGCTCTATCTGACACTTTTTCCCAGTTATAAAACTTTTAACAGATACGCTTGCGGCTATTCCGGCCCAGCGTACCTGGTTTTCAATCTGCCACCCTGGGGGCGGCGGATGCCATAGTAATCAATGGGAGTCTGAAAGCAGTGAAAGCTTATGTTCAATGCTGCCAGATACCTCATTGATTTCTATGGTTGAAAACAAATTACGTTTACACATAACACCCTAACATAAACCCTGAGTCTAAACACCCCTAATCTGCTGCCCCGACATCGCCAAAACATAAATAAAGTTAATAACCCATATTCCACAGCTCCCAACACCGCCGCCACTAAATAAACGTATTAACCCCTAAACCTCTGGCCTCCCACATCACCACCACTAACTAAACCTATTAACCCCTAAACCGTCAGCCCCCCCACATCACCATAAACTAAATTAAACTATTAACCCCTAAGCCTAACAACCCGCTAACTTTAAATTAAAATTACAACATCCATATTTTCAAATAAATTTAAATTTACCTGTAGAATTAAAATAAGCTATTTTAAAATATTAATTAGCCTACCCTAACTATTATACTACAATTAAATTAAACTACCAATTAAATTAACTAAATTACATATTAAAAAACCATAATCCTACTTAAATTATTTAAATATACTATTAAACCTTATTAAAAGTACTACATTACCAAAATAAAAAAAAAGTTACAAAAAAAAAACCACTAAATTACGAAAAATAAAAAACCACATTATCAAAATTAAAAGAATTACACCTATTCTAATAGCCCTATCAAAATAAAAAAGCTCCCCCAAAATAAAAAAAAAACCCTAGCCTACAATAAACTACCAATGGCCCTTAAAAGGGCCTTTTGTGGGGCATTGCCCCAAATAAATCAGTTCTTTTAACTGTAAAAAAAAAAAATACAAACACCCCAACAGTAAAACCCACCACCCAACCAACCAACCCCCCCAAATAAACAACCTATCTAAGATAACCTAAGCTCCCCATTGCCCTGAAAAGGGCATTTGTAAGGGTATTGCCCTTAAAAGGGCATTCAGCTTTTTTACATGCCCAGACCCTAATCTAAAAATAAAACCCACCCAAAAAAACCTTAAATAAACCTAACACTAACCCCCGACGATCCACTTACATTTATTGAAGTACCGCTTGAAGGATCCATCCAGCTGGCAAGAAGTCTTCATTCAGGCGGCTTCTTCGACCTTCATCCAGCCAGCGAAGTCCTCATCCAGGTGGCAAGAAGTCTTCATCCAGACGGCATCTTCTATCTTCATCCATCCTGTTCAGAGCGAGTCCATCCTGAAGACATCCGGTGTGGAGCATCCTCTTCATACCATCGCCACCGTAAACTGGAAGTTCAATGCAAGAGACGTCATCCAAGATGGCGTCCCTTGCATTTCTATTGGCTGAAAGATTTCAATCAGCCAATAGGATTAGAGCTGCTAAAATCCTGATAGGAACAGCCAATAGGATTTGAGCAGCTCTCATTCTATTGGCTGTTCCAATCAGCAATAGGATGAGAGCTCGTCTGGATGAAAACTTCTTGCCGCCTGGATGAGGACTTCGCCGGCTGGATGAAGATCGAAGAGACCGTCTGGATGAAGTCTTCTTGCTGGCTGGATGGATCCTTCAAGTGGGACTTCAATAACTGTAAGTGGATCATCGGGGGTTAGTGTTAGGTTTATTTAAGGTTTTTTTAGGACATTGATTATGTCATCATTAATTTCATGTGTGATGTAATCAGTGATGCCATAGATGATGTTGTGCAAAGCACCCAGGGTGGGGGCAGTTTAAAGGACCAGTCAATACAGTAGATTTGCATAATCAACAAATTTATGATAAGAAGACAATGCAATAGTCTTGAGAATGAGAAGTAGATTTTTGTTAAATAAATTGCAAAGTTATGTCTATTTCCACTCCCCCTGTATCATGTGACAGCCATCAGCCAATCACAAATGCATATACGTATATGCTGTGAATTCTTGCACATGCTCAGTAGGAGTTGGTGACTCCAAAAGTGTAAATATAAAAAGACTGTGCACATTTTGTTAATGGAAGTTAATTGGAAAGTTGTTTAAAATTGCATGCTGTATCTGAATCATGAAGTTTAATTTTGACTTGAGTCTCCCTTTAACTTGGGAATTTCCTTGCTTTTTAACATTTGATAAACAACTTAAACTCTAGGCATTAAAGGAACATGACACCCATTTTTTTTCTGTTATGATTCAGATAGAGCATGTGATTTTAAACAACTTTCCAATTTTCTTTCATTATCTAATTTGTTTTGTTTTCTTGGTATTGCTTGTTTAATAGAATACCTAGTTAGGCTCAGGAGCTGCTGATTGGTGGCTGAACATATATGTCTCATCTTATTGCCTCACCCAATTACTAGCTCCCAGGAATGCATTGCTGCTTTTTAAACAAAGGATAACAATGAAATGAAGCAAATTAGATACTAAAAGCTAAATGGAAAGTTGTTTAAAATTGTATTCTCTATATGAAACATTTTCCGTTTCATGTTCCTTTAAATTGATGGTAAATCCAATCATATAGAAAATGCTAGGATTTACCACAACTAAAACTCAAGGGGAGTTTAAGTGATCAGATCTAAAAAAAGGGTTCTAAACTCACCCTTTCTGTGCCATTGCACAGTGCTAAACTCAGCAGCTCTGGCTGCCCACGGCACATAGGTCTCCTTCAATGAGGTGGTGTTTGCACCTCTGAACCAATAAAGGTGCGTGCCAACTGACAGGTTACTGTATGCACACATGGATATTGGGTCAAGGATGCAAGCGGCACCTCATTGGAAGAAGACCGATTTGCCGTGGGCGGCCGGAGCTGCTGAGTTTAGCACCCTTTTTTTTAGATTTGATCACTTAAACTCCCCTTGATTTTTAGTGATGGTAAATCCTAGCATTTGTTAAATGCTTGAATTTACAATCACTTTTAATATACATTTTTTTGCCAATTATTTTCCTAATTTGTTAAAAAATATATATTTTTTTAAAAATCACATTTATCATATATATATTTTTATACTTACCATGCTGTATTTCTAAAAGCAATGACATAAAACTAAACAAAAAGATTAAAAAAAAAAAAAGAATCTGTTCTCCCACAATTTTCAGTTACAAATTCTCAAGACCACCCTATTATCATTCTGTTAAGACAATGGGCGCCATGTACTAAGCTTCGAAGTGACTGTCCGTCTGTATTTCCGCGTCAAAATTCGCTCACGATCTGCTTCTCGTATGTACCAATCTGCGATCTGGTCGAAAAACCACTATTTTCATCAGCGATCGTAATTTTACTCAATTCATCGTTCCGAAGCCTTTTTCCACTTACTACATGTTCGATCGCACATAAATTCGCTGTAATTGGAAATTATGAATGTTACAACTAATCCGTCCGCTCCAACTTTCACTGTAACTTCGCGTGATTTGCTTCGCGACCATTTAGGTAGCGAATACAATAGAAAACTATAGGGGGTATCAACCTGACGCCAGGTAGAAGTACTTAAGTGAAAGGACTAGACTACTATTGTAGCATTATTGGTTTTTGGATCACTGAATGAAGATGGAGACACTTTTACACATTTTTCTTTTCCGATTAATTCAATTATGAGGAAGAAGGGCTATACAGGCACCGGTTGACAACTTGCAAAGAAGGAGAGGTAGAAGAATCAGAGTCCCTAGAGTTTTCCTTCCACGTATGGGTTTGGAAAGCATTTCTGATCGAGAGATTATCCAGAGATTCCGTTTGGACAGAGAAGCTATTATGGAACTTTACAATGAAATAGCAGAATACCTTGAACGCTTGTCTGACGATTATGACACCTAGATCGTCACGTGGGTAAAGAACTAAACCAATCAGGTCGCAGACTGCTTCTTAACTTTGCTCTTTCGCACCGAACGAAGCTTCAAAGTTATCAATAATCCGATTGTCTTTGACACACAATAGACGCAAAATTTTACGGCTTGGTTTTTAGTACATTCATGTAACGAAGTGCCATCCGCATGGTGCGAATACCGGCGGGTTATTTCGATACGGTCTGTGCGAAAAAATTGACGCCTTAGTACATGGCGCCCAATGGATATATTTAAAACTTATGATTGCTGATACCTGTTTTCTGTGACAATTTAATTTAATTTCTTGTTAACCAGTCTGTTCACTTTGTAGAAATCAAACTCATCTCATTGCACATATTTTATTACAACAGTCTTCATAGATCCTTCCAGTAGAAGTTTAGTTCTTATTGTATATTTATAACAGGAAATAATTAACACTCCACAAGTACAGTTTAAACAAATAAAAGAAAAAATCTATTCAAATAATAATTTTTAAGTAATTTCTATTAGCAATATACCCCTATTTAGAGCTTTAATGATAGTAACACTGAAATAGATATTTAACATATCTTTAACCAGTTTTCTATCAGAAATATCCCAATTACCCACTATAGGCCATATTACATGTGGATCATTTTTTAACGCTCCCACTGGCTTATTACCTCCGCTAGAAGTAAGGCTTTTGCACGTGTCAGGAAGCACTCGTATTACAAGTTGAAAGCAAACAGTTTTCGCTTGCGCACTAACCTTATGCACACAAAAACACGAACTTCGAATATTGCGATTGTGTTAATGGATTCCCCCATAGAAGTCATTGGAGAAAAAAAATCGAAAAAATCACCCTAGTTGCGTGTAAACCCAATCTCAAATTTTCCAGTGTGCTAGCCCGACATGAAAATTTGAATATTTCACATTCCAATGTTCTTCACATAGAAAAATGTGTTCTATAAATTCATATTTCTACATATATCTAATGGTATTTTGGTACAATATATATAGTGCGCCGCTCGTAATCTGGCCGTATATATTTATTCTGTATCTCCAAAATTAAGTCTATAGGATTTTCAACTCATACCACTGTTTTTTTAATTAAGCGGAAACAGGGGCATCACGCTCCATTTGGAGCTTGATAATTTGGCCCCATAAACTTCACTGGAGCAAGAAAAATGGAAAAAAAAATCTAACATCTTTCTCGCTTGCTAACCCGATTGCATTTACTTAAGCATGCTAACTTGACATGAAATATAAATATTTAACATTACAATGTTCTTCACAAAGCAAAACAAAGGATATTTTACTAAGATAACCTAAAAGGAGGCGCTTGAAGTGGAATATAAATAGATGTAAAAAAACTAATGTATTAGAGATATATGCAATATATACCATAAGATCATATATATATATATATATATATATATATATATATATATATATATATATATATATATATATATATATATATATATATATATATACAATAAATACCATACAATCATATATTGAAAATGTGACACATGTAACAGATGTAACCAATAACTCACATCACATTCATGGGACATAAGTGAACAAGGTGAAAAAAAGTGTCACTTTCAAATAAAATGTCCAAATAATGAATCCAAACCCAGGGGGAAGATGAGAGATGGATGGATTTAAACCATGATATGCAGTGATAGGCAGTGGAACACAGTCTTGAGCAGCACTCTCCTCAAATCAATACAGGATAGACGTCTATTTAGACATCTATTTTCTCCCTTCTTTTCAATGTTCTTCACATAGCAGAATATTATAGAGGAATATAATCTATTTATGAATAAATAAATATTTCTATTTATATATATTTATATGATTGTTTTTGGTAAAGTAAATCTCTCTCTCGCTATATATATATATATATATTTATATAGATAGATAGATATACAGTATATATATATATATATATATATATATATATACACAGTATGTAGGAATATGGAATATCTATTTATAAATTCCCCTATGTGAAGAACATTGGAATGTGAAAAATTTACAGTACAGACACAGTAAAATACACTTATATATGAATAGGGGTTTTCATCTACATGACTGCAAAGGGCTCCAATGCAATTATATGTACATATGTTTTTATGTTTTTATATGTGCATATATGTCTCTAAACACATATATACACAGATAAATATATATGTACACACTCACACATGTATATATATATATATATATATATATATATATATATATATATATATATACATACAGTATCTCACAAATGTATGTACATCCCTCACATTTTTGTAAATATTTTATTATATCTTTTCATGTGACAACACTGAAGAAATGACACTTTACTACACTTTACTACAACTCACTACAAAGTAGTGAGTGTACAACCTGTATAACAGTGTAAATTTGCTGTCCCCTCAAAATAACTCAGCACACAGCCATTAATGTCTAAACTGTTGGCAACAAAAGTGAGTACACCCCTAAGTGGAAAAGTCCAAATTGGGCCCAAAGTGTCGATATTTTCTGTGGCCACCATTATTTTCCAGCACTGCCTTAACCCTCTTGGGCATGGAGTTCACCAGAGCTTCACAGGTTGCCACTGGAGTCCTCTTCCACTCTTCCATGACAACATCACGGAGCTGGTGGATGTTAGAGGCCTTGCGCTCCCCCACCTTCCGTTTGAGGATGCCTCACAGATGCTCAATAGGGTTTAGGTCTGGAAACATGCTTGGCCAGCCCATCACCTTTTTTCTCAGCTTCTTTAGCAAGGCAGTTGTCGTCTTGGAGGTGTGTGTGGGGTCGTTATCATGTTGGAATACTGCCCTGTGGCCCTGTCTTTGAAGGGAGGAGATCATGCTCTGCTTCACTATGTCATAGTACATATTGGCATTCATGGTTCCCTCAATGAACTGTAGCTCCCCAGTGCCAGCAGCACTCATGAAGAACCAGACCATGACACTCCCACCACCATGCTTGACTGTAGGCAAGACACACTTGTCTTTGTACTTCTCACCTGGTTACTGCCACACACCCTTGACATCATCTGAACCAAATAAGTTTATCTTGTTCTCATCGGACCACAGGACATGGTTCCAGTAATCCATGTCCTTAGTCTGCTTGTCTTCAGCAAACTGTTTGCAGGCTTTCTTGTGCATCATCTTTAGAAGAGGCTAGCTTCTGGGACAACAGCCATGCAGACCAATTTGATTCAGTGTGCTCTGAGCACTGACAGGTTGACCCCCCCAACCCTTCAACCTCTGCAGGAATGCTAGCACTCATATGTCTATTTCCCAAAGACAATCTTTGGATATGACGCTGAGCACATACACTCAACGTCTTTGGTCGACCATGACATGGCCTGTTCTGAGTGGAACCTGTCCTGTGAAACCACTGTATGGTCTTGCCCACCATGTTGTAGCTCAGTTTCAGAGTCTTGGCAACCTTCTTATAGCATAGGCCATCTTTATGTAGAGCAACATTTTTTTTTCCAGATCCTCAGAGAGTTCTTTGCCATGAGGTGTCATGTTGAACTTCCAGTGACCAGTATGAGAGAGTGTGAGAGCGATAATACCAAATTTAACACACCTGCTCCTAATTCACACCTGAGACACTAACGAGTCACATGACACCGGGGAGGGAAAATGGCTAATCGGGCCCAATTTGGACATTTCCACTTAGGGGTGTACTCACTTTTGTTGCCAACAGTTTAGATATTAATGGCTGTGTGTTGAGTTATTTTGAGGGGACAGCAAATTTACACTGTTATACAGACTGTACACTCACTACTTTACATTGTAGTAAAGTGTCATTTCTTCAGTGTTGTCACATGAAAAGATATAATAAAATATTTACAAAAATGTGAGGTGTGTACTCACTTTTGTGAGATACTTTATATATATATATATATATATATATATATACATATACATATTTAGACAAGTATATGTATGGATCTCTGTGCTAAAGCCCTTTGCAACCTTTGTTTTCTTCTAACACCTGTGACCTTGTATGTTTAAGCACTTATTACTTTTTTATGTATTTGTTTTAAATTAATTTTTTATAAGACAGTGTTAATATGAGTATAACTGTGCTGTTTAATATATTTTTGATGTGTTGTGTGCAACTTTTTAGTCTAGCGTACAACATGTTTTATTAACAGCTGATGCCCAGAGGTGTTTCTAGGGGGTACTGGTGAATACTATTTAGCCAATCTTTTACAGTAGGACCCCGAACCTCATTGGTGTTAACTTCACTTAATTTTCAGTCTAGTGGATCTTTTACATTTCCAGTACTAAAAAGTAACTATGTAAAGGTAGGATTAGGTAATAGGCAATAAGTTCCATCAATACCCAATTGAAGTCTTTGTTGACGATTTTTTTAAGTCCACATTTTATGATCTATAATTATGCCTGGTGACATCACCAACTAAACCTAACTTTAAACCCTATAATAGTTAAAACTTGTATAATTTACATATTTATGTAGCAGAGCAATTAGTAATTAGAAGCAAATCTAGCTGATACCAACCTACAGTAGCTTTCCCATTATGTAAGTGTGTGTGTATGTGCATGAGAATTACTTTATTTTAATACACTACACATGTTTTGTTATGCTTTTTTAGCCTTACTTCAGGTCTCCAGGTGTGCTAACTTTTTCAGAGCTATTATAACTCACCACTTGTAATATGAGCAATAATAATTCACCCATTACTATCCACTGAAAATATAAATATAGGGCACACTTAAAAAATGTTTCTCTAGAAAAATAAGTTTACCATTGACTTGTAATACCATGCATTTTGAGACTTTGCAGTATCGTATTTCACCATTTGTAATCTAGACCATAATTGGGGATTTTATCACCTTCTCTTAGCTCCATTAATTAAATAAAGTTAACGATTTTAAATATTATTTTTTTATTTTATTTATTTATTTAGCTGTATATTTTTATTGTTAGTATGTCATAAAGAAAAAAAAATATATGGCTTTTAAATACTGTACAGATACTAACATTTTTCTTTGTAAATAATTTTAAGATTCAGCAATGTTTTTTTGGTAAACATTAACTTTATTTCTATTTTCATTTACTATTGGGAGTATATAGTCAATAGAGTAAGATAATTATTATGAAATGAATCATGATGGTAAATGAAAACACAGTATAATGAATGGCTTTGTGTTTAATTCTATTTACACTGACACTCTTTACAATATTTCAAAAGAGAGAAATATTTATGGAAATAATCAATAACCATTAATCATTGTGAACAAGGAATAGCACACATACTTTAGCAAAAAAACTCAGAACCATTTATCATCATATTGTCCTTTATTTTTGTAAAAAAGAAGATATAATCTGTTTAGATGATTAGGGCTTTTCAGACAGCTAATGCTTTATCTTATTAAAAAATAATACAAATGAGATAATATGGTAGGCACCAGGTGGAACAGCTCTATTTTTTAGTAATCATTTACGTTCATTGTATTATGTGTATATGTATATATATATGTGTGTGTGTGTGTGTGTGTGTGTGTATGTGTGTATATATCAGATCAGATCTCTGGTTAATTTTCTAAAAGTGCCTATATTAGCACCAAAATAAAGTATATTGTACTTTTTTATATAAAAAAAATGTATGTGGAAACTTACCATTGCACTCCCTTAATAAATTCAATGCCAGTGCTTGGTCCTTTTTAACAATATCAACAAATATCCAGGCACTCAAGGGTCTTTCAAATAAACATTCTTTATTATATCCGGTATATTCTGATTGAATTATTGTCCCAACGTTTCGGTCTTTACATCAGACCTTTGTCAAGGGTATAATCTATAAGTAGTGTACAAAAGTAAATGAAAAATATGTTACTTATCCATCCCATAAATGAAATACAGCATTAATACAGCACATTGTGTCACCAGAAGTGATGTCATACCTGATCCGGGTCCGGCTGTGCACTTACTATCAGCCAGGAGAACTGCCTTATAGATGAGGGATTGAGTAAGGGATATATTAATGAGGACACAGCTTTGTTTCTTACACAAAAGTTTCCGATTAGACCCCTACTATACTGTATCCCTAAGATCAATAAAGATCCATTAACCTTCCTTGTCGACCCATTATTTCTGCCAGAGAATTAGTCATGCAACCAATTGTCCAATTTATTTATAATTACATACAACCGTGTGTTTGGGAAGGGTACACTGTAATTAAAGACACAGGGCATTTTTTTAAACTATTAGGTAGTGTAACATTAACTAAATCCCAAGAGATTATTCTTTTCACATTAGATGTTTTAAGCCTATATACTAATGTCCCCATAGATGAGGGAATTAAGATAGTGGGAGATATTTGTTGATATTGTTAAAAAGGACCAAGCACAGGCATTGAATTTATTAAGAGCGTGCAATGGTATGTTTATCTCACTGTGCAGGATACTGGGTAAGAAAGAGAGACACCTACATTGCAATATAAGGCTTAAAAATGCATGATTTCTCTCTACACTGTCAAATATTTGATCAATAATGTTTGACTCCTGACTCCTAATGTCTAACTCCTGATTCCTGATTACTGGTTTATGATACCAGACTCTTAAGACCTGCATCTTGATTCCTGACTCCTGATGTCTGACACCTGTTGCCTGACTCATCATGCTTGACTTCTGACAACTGATGCCTGACTCCTGACATTTGATGATTAAATCCTGATGTCTGATGCCAAAGTTTTGATGTCTGTTGCCTGAATCCATCTGATATCTGACTCTTGATACCTGAAATCTTACTCATAAAGCCTTATACCTGTAGTGGTTCAATGTGTCTGATACTTGACTACTGATGTCTAATGTATGTGGTAGGATTGAGTTTGGGAGTAGCTATTGTGTTTTCTAATTGAATGACTGATGAAATTTGACGGGAAGTAGGAAGAAAGATGCTTTATATGTTTTATAGAAAAGAGGATATACATTCAAAAATTGACACTGTACTGTTGTCAAGATATAAGTATTATTAAAGACTTTTTTATTTTAATAGGCAAAAAATACAGAAACATCTTAAATCATTAATTATATATATGGCTCATGAATCACCAGCAGCAGCTCTAGAATATTGCTGGGGTACTCCACAGCAAAATTATTTAGCAAGTTTTTTTTTTATTTATCTATACCTTATAAATCTCAAAGCTGTCCATTCCCATGGGAACCACCCACAATTAACAGCACAATTGTAATGGTAGGCAAATTACAGAGAAGTTTTTTTTTTAACTGTTGTCATGGGCTTCCAAAATTGTTTGTTTAATTAGAGCCCAGACTTTATCATAATACACAATGATGATTCCTAAGCTTAAGTTCATGTCTTAACATGTGTATCTTCTATGTAATTATAAATCATAACATTCATTTTAAAAAGAATCTCGGTATCTAGCATGAAAACACAGTATTATGTTTACTTCTAAAGCTTCTGTTTCATAATGCTTTGCAATTAAACACTTCAAATGAAATGGTTTTGTATCAATTTTATGTCCTGATACTTTATTATAGCTTTTTTTTAATATCATATGAAGCATTATTATATTGTCTGAATCAAATGCTGTACAAACAACGGTGACCTTCCTTGTCATGAACCTCCATATATTTCATCACAAGGACATACAACAGTTTGAATGCCTCGTATATTAATATGGTTGATAATACTATTCGTTGTTTTTATTATTCCTTCCATTAGAGGGATAATGAAATGTTTTA
This sequence comes from Bombina bombina, assembly GCF_027579735.1. Taxonomy (NCBI): domain Eukaryota; kingdom Metazoa; phylum Chordata; class Amphibia; order Anura; family Bombinatoridae; genus Bombina; species Bombina bombina. The sequence continues at coordinate 189,606,081 of NC_069504.1, read as the reverse complement.
ACCTTTGTTTTACAAATTACTTTATGTCCACTTTTAATTACACTTGTCTTTTTAGACTTGTAACAGACTGTAATGTAAATAACTCTCTCCACCAATTCTTAATTTGAAGGTTCTTTATTGTTTTCTTATTAAGATCTTAATCCTGAATGTCTTCGTTACTTGTTAATCAACAAGCAACTATTGTTTAATTGAAGAGAAGACTTTATGTATAAAGTAAAAATGTTGAAACATTGAATACATTAGCACTGATTTTACATAACCCAATGCACTACAAAGAGTATACAACATTTCTTGAGACAAGCACTAACATACAAAAAATCTAGTAAAATATGTAATAACATTGGTTTAATACTATGTCACTGGTATATTGTTTCTTTCACAAAGTACTTTGTACGCATTTTAACATAGTGAAGTGAGCAAAACTATTTATCACAAACTGATCAATAATTACTGTTTTTACCATTCAGCTTCTCATTCTCAGGAGTAAATGATGAGTTACCTCTGCTGGGACCTGAACCTGTAACCTTGATATTCGAAGGATTGTGCAGTTGGATAGTTAAGTAAATAAGGCCACTTATTGGTAATATAAAGGGGATGCCACCCTTCTTTGTTAAATATCTCTAAACAGCTATCCTCATAACAGGTTATTTCACCGCACTAATATTTATAAATAGTTAAGGAGTATTGTTTTGCCCAGTGAATATTTGAAATACTTTATGCAAATAGACTCTAACATAAATATATATGATCTAGACACTAATAATAATAATACAGTTCACAAATAATATGTATATATGTGTGTGTGTGTGTGTGCGTGTTTGTTTTATATGTATATATAGATATATATAGATATATATATATATATACAGTATATATATATATATATATATATATACACACATATATATATATATATATATATATACTGTATATATATATATATATATATATATATATATATATATGTTCTGTACATATTTTACATTCCAATGTCAGTCACAAAATGGAATATGCTCTAAGTATTTTAATAAATATTCCTATGTATATCTATATATTCTTATACCTATATATAATTATATAATTCTCAGTGCATATTTATAGTTCTCAGTGCATATTTATGTATGCTACAAATCGGTGAGTCACGTGGCTCAAGAGAGAAGTCCCTCTACAGTACAGAAAAGCTGGGCATATTTTCTAAACAACATTCCAGTGATAGCTGCCAGAGTGATGGAACTTTTCAAACCATTTCATATCTCTGTAACTACAAACAGTAAAAATATTTAATATTATAGATGGCAGATTGATGCGAGAATACCGCTTTGATAAATATTAATTTAGAGCAACTGTAGCCAAAATGTATTATTGTGCTGAAGCTTTCCTAGTTAATATGACTTTGCCCTGGCCACATTAGATTGTCTCTATTTAAAGCATAGGGTAGAGAGGTAACAGTTTTAGATAATATATTAATTGTTTGCACATTGAAGAGAGGTGATTGTGATCATTCAAATGGAATTATAGGCTGCTGTTAAAGATTCAGTCAAAATTACATTTTCAGATAGAGCATGCGATTTAATACAACTTTTCAATGTACTTCTGTTATCATATTTACTTTGTATTCTTGGTATCCTTTATTGAAACACATACTGTACATCGATAGGCTCAGGAGAAGCAATGAACTACTTGGAGATAGCTGCTGATTGGTAGCTGCACATATATGCCTCTTCTCATTGGTTCATCTGATGTGTTCAGCTAGATGCCAGTAGTAAACAGTTGCTCCAAACGGAAATTATTTTGCTTGAAGAAAATTTTGCTAGAAGTAAGCTTTTTGCGCATTTTGTCATCATGTTATAATATTCTCCAAATAAAAGTAAACGGAGAGCACAGAAGAAAAACCTAACAACGATCGCTTGCGTGTTAACCCGACAGGAGTTATGAATTTCAATGTTCTTCACTTACAGAACAATGTCATTTTTATTGTAAATATATATTTCTATATGTATCTGTATATACCTATACCTGTATATCTATTCCTATATATATATATATATATATATATATATATATATATATAAATATATATATATATATATATATATACAGGGAGTGCAGAATTATTAGGCAAGTTGTATTTTTGAGGATTCATTTTATTATTGAACAACAACCATGTTCTCAATGAACCCAAAAAACTCATTAATATCAAAGCTGAATATTTTTGGAAGTAGTTTTTAGTTTGTTTTTAGTTATAGCTATTTTAGGGGGATATCTGTGTGTGCATAATTATTAGGCAACTTAACAAAAAACAAATATATACCCATTTCAATTATTTATTTTTACCAGTGAAACCAATATAACATCTCAACATTCACAAATATACATTTCTGACATTCAAAAACAAAACAAAAACAAATCAGTGACCAATATAGCCACCTTTCTTTGCAAGGACACTCAAAAGCCTGCCATCCATGGATTCTGTCAGTGTTTTGATCTGTTCACCATCAACATTGCTTGCAGCAGCAACCACAGCCTCCCAGACACTGTTCAGAGAGGTGTACTGTTTTCCCTCCTTGTAAATCTCACATTTGATGATGGACCACAGGTTCTCAATGGGGTTCAGATCAGGTGAACAAGGAGGCCATGTCATTAGATTTTCTTCTTTTATACCCTTTCTTGCCAGCCACGCTGTGGAGTACTTGGATGCGTGTGATGGAGCATTGTCCTGCATGAAAATCATGTTTTTCTTGAAGGATGCAGACTTCTTCCTGTACCACTGCTTGAAGAAGGTGTCTTCCAGAAACTGGCAGTAGGACTGGGAGTTGAGCTTGACTCCATCCTCAACCCGAAAAGGCCCCACAAGCTCATCTTTGATGATACCAGCCCAAACCAGTACTCCACCTCCACCTTGCTGGCTTCTGAGTCGGACAGGAGCTCTCTGCCCTTTACCAATCCAGCCACAGGCCCATCCATCTGGCCCATCAAGACTCACTCTCATTTCATCAGTCCATAAAACCTTAGAAAAATCAGTCTTGAGATATTTCTTGGCCCAGTCTTGACGTTTCAGCTTGTGTGTCTTGTTCAGTGGTGGTCGTCTTTCAGCCTTTCTTACCTTGGCCATGTCTCTGAGTATTGCACACCTTGTGCTTTTGGGCACTCCAGTGATGTTGCAGCTCTGAAATATGGCCAAACTGGTGGCAAGTGGCATCTTGGCAGCTGCACGCTTGACTTTTCTCAGTTCATGGGCAGTTATTTTGCGCCTTGGTTTTTCCACACGCTTCTTGCGACCCTGTTGACTATTTTGAATGAAACGCTTGATTGTTCGATGATCACGCTTCAGAAGCTTTGCAATTTTAAGAGTGCTGCATCCCTCTGCAAGATATCTCACTATTTTTGACTTTTCTGAGCCTGTCAAGTCCTTCTTTTGACCCATTTTGCCAAAGGAAAGGAAGTTGCCTAATAATTATGCACACCTGATATAGGGTGTTGATGTCATTAGACCACACCCCTTCTCATTACAGAGATGCACATCACCTAATATGCTTAATTGGTAGTAGGCTTTCGAGCCTATACAGCTTGGAGTAAGACAACATGCATAAAGAGGATGATGTGGTCAAAATACTCATTTGCCTAATAATTCTGCACTCCCTGTATATATATATATATATATATATATATATATATATATATATATATAAAAATATATATAGCAATATATATTTCATAATAAAAATTAAAAAAAAAATTCTATGTGAATAACATAGGAATGTAACATATGTGTAGCGCTCTTCACAATTTACGCTTTAGGTCTAATGCACTGTCGAGTTAGCGCACATAAAGAATTGCTAACCATAATGCGCGTTATTAAAATATAAAATATTAATAATAATTATTACAAACTATACATACTGTAAATAACATCTAAATAATACAACAAACAATACAAACAATAATATATATACATATATATATATATATAAAATAGCAAAGGAGTGCACTCTCACTTAAGTTCAACTACCAGGGTGCTAGTGAAGTATGATATACAAGTAAACAAAAGACTTGCACTCGCTTGATTTTTCAAATGCCAATTTTACTGTGACCGTGTAGTAACGTTTCGGGGATAATGTATCCCCTTCCTCAGACACATGTGTTACAAAGTGAATTACATTTATAGCAAACAAATAGTAACCCCACCCCCCAATTAGACCAGAAAAACCACCAAACAGCAGTTGTCATGGTAACCACTGAGTCCTAACAACAACAAAAAAACAGTGATAAGCTTAAAACGTCTGAGCCATAATCAGTGTGAACTATACAATATTATTATTAGTGACTCTTAAATTAAGGGAGAGGGCTGAAGGAGCATAGAAGCAGAGTAAGGAGGACAGCACAGTTCTATAGGCACAAAAAATCATTATGCCGATGAACCCGCCCACTTACGGGTCCACCCGAAAACATAAGACCAAACCGGACTGTGCAGTATATATCTTATATACACATTGAGATAAATAGGCTCACAAGTAACAACTTCAATAAAGTGAGCATACTGATGTGTGTAAACTGCAACACCTTATAATAATCTATCCGCACAAAAAACCTGCCCTGAGAGTAACCAGGAAGTTCAAGCCAAATTGTGGAAAACAGCCAATCAGTGTGCCGCAATTGCGGTCACATATAACTATTACATCTGTTTACTGTAGAACCTAGTTAGGACTCAACAAATAGATTAACGGTTAAACACCATACAAATACACCATAACTCACCATAGTGATGGTGATGATCCATCAGTGCATGCAGCACACGCCGCAACTGTACTTTGACACTGGAGAAACCACCTACTGGATGTGATTGGTGGACCAGAGCCCAACCCTCCAGGATGTCATACACTCAAGCAGCATTCACCATGGACACCTTCAAAACAATAGTCCTGTATTGCGTGCTGCACTGGTAAACGAACCCCTCTACTAAAAAACCTTAACGGGCATAAAACTGGGAAGAGAGAAAAAAAGCTAAATTATTACCAAAGCCTACGCACCAATCAATGTTGTTACAACTCCGAAATTTTTCGAAATTATTCATATGTGAGCTGGATTGTGTTGCCATAGAAACACCCAAACAACGTTTAACCCGTGTCATAGCCCATAACTAACAGGCTACTAGAGGCAAGCGTGAACAACCTTGGGAGCATCCCCAACAAGTACACCATAAATAAAATTGCCCAAACTTAAAACACATAATCCTCTCTAGTTGGGGCAGTCGAACATTGTATATATTGGATCAATGCTGAGGAAACAGTGGGTGTAAACAGAACGCCATTGCTAATGTAGACAGGATTATGGAACTTATTAATGCCTATGTTAACATAGCATACAGGACAGAACTAATTTAACTAGTAGGTGTCAACTTGAGTATTACACAAAGTGATTACACGCCAATCTACCACGTCATAGTAATTGAAACTCAAAAATTGCAAATGCAGTGTAGCACTGGTACCAACAAGATAGTAACTCTATCTTCAACACAGGAGAGAGACCATCATAGATAGGTATGGGGAAGCAAAGTGGCAAAGTAATAAGCTTTACAGAGAGAGAGGAAAAAAAGAAAAAGAAAAGAAAAGAGAAGAAAAGAAAAGAAAGGAAGAAGCCTTTGGGAACAGAGACACTGGCGAATGTTAGATCCATCTAGACGTGGACTCCCATTAAGTGAATTAGGTCATGAACTCTCATCAGTTGGTTTGGTCGTGGACTCTCATCAGTGCACTTAGAGGAAGCAGTGCCAATCGAACATTGTATTCAAACCCTGGGGTTGTAAAGTGTTCAAGCGGTAAATCCACTTGGCTTCAACCTGAAGAAGGAGTTTGCTGCGATCACCACCTCGCCTAGGTAGAGGGACGTGGTCTATGAGGATAAACCGTAGATCTTGTAATCCATGTCCTTTTTCAAGGAAATGTCTGGTGACAGGTTGCTCACTTGATCCATTCTTCAGAGCAAACCTGATGGCAGACCGATGGTTGGCAAAGCGTGTCCTTGCATCGTCGATGGTTTTGCCCACGTAGAAAATCCCACAGCTACAGTTCAACAAGTACACTATGAAAGTAGTGGTGCAGGTGAGAAAGTGTCAGATCTGGAACCTCTTATTATGATGTGGGTGTCCAAATGATGATCCCCGAATCATTGCACTACAAGTTGTGCACCCAAAGCACCTATAACATCCAAGTTTCTTCTTTTTTGTAAGCCAAGTGTCATGTTGGTAGCTGTGGCTAGGGTCAAAAATCACTAATAAGTCCTTCAGACTCCTACCTCGTTTGTAACCAACCCTTGGGTTAAGCCAATTATTGAATGGCAGTAACAGATCACTCTGTATTAGGTGCCAGTGCTGTTTCAGTGTCTGGCCCAAATTTCTTGTCGCAGGACTATACGTGGTGGAGAAAGTCATCCGTGGTTCTTCTTCTTTTTTACCTTTAGTATGTTGGATGACATCAACTTCTGCATCAATTATGCTGCGTTTGACCAGGCATGGGTTATAGCCCCTCTGTATAAACCTTTGTTCCATCTCCAAAAGTTGTTTTTTTCTCTCTTCCTGTTCGCTATTGTTACGAATGGCACAGAACATCTGTGCTTTTGGGATGGCTTTTAGTAGGGCAGGTGGGTGATTGCTTGTCGCATGTAACAGCGAGTTTCGATCAGTTGGTTTCCTGTAGAGTGATGTAGATAACCTACCATCACCCAGCTTCAAGATCTTCAAATCCAAGAATTTAATGGATGTGATGTTGTAGCTCATTTTGAATTTCACAGGGTGGTCCAAGGTATTGAGTTGCATGAACCACTCTTCCAAAAGTTTTGAGGACCCCCTCCAAATGATGAGGAGGTCGTCAATATAACGTCTGTAGAAAAGGACTTCTGACTTGTCATATATCCGCATGATATTGTTCTCATAGTGTTCCATATACAGATTTGCCAGTGAGGGGGCCACATTTGACCCCATGGCCATCACAAAGATTTAATGGTAATGCTTTCCTTCAAAGCGAAAATAGTTTAGCCGGAGACTGAGGTCTAGTAGTTCAAACAGATACTCTAGTGGGGGTCCGATATACGGATATCTGTCTAAAGCTGCTTGTACACACAATTTCCCAGTTTCATGCGGGATAATTGTGTATAAGCTGTTTACATCAGCTGTCACAAGTAGATGTGATTCTTCAATGTTGACAGTATGCAGTTCTTCAATTAGATGTGACGAGTCTCTCAAGTAGGACCTCATGTTTCTCACCAGTGGCTGTAGGAAATAGTCGACATAAATGGTGAGCCTTGAAGTTTTAGAGCTTCTGGCCGAAACTATTGATCGGTCTACCAGGGGGCTTGATGGGATCTTTGTGGATCTTTGGCAGCGTGTACAAAATTGGACACGCTGGATGTTCTATCCTTAGGAACTTTGAAGTTTCGGTATCAATCCACATTTCCTCTAGGACCTTTTTGATAAGCTGATCAATGATTTGAAGGAAACTACCCACAGGATCTTTGGTAAGGGGTTGGTAAGTTTGGACATCACTCAATTGGCTCTTAATCTCTTCACTATAACCAGAGTAGTTCATCACGTGTATATATATATACACAATATATAGTGATCCGTCACTGCCATTCAAGAATTGGCTTAACCCAAGGGTTGGTTACAAATGAGATGGGAGTCTGAAGGACTTATTAGTGATTACTGACCCTATCCACAGCTACCAACATGACACTTGGCTTACAAAAAATAAGAAACTTGGATGCTATAGGTGCTTTGGGTGCACAACTTGTAGTGAAATGATTCAGGGATCATCATTTGGACACCCACATCATAATAAGAGGTTCCAGATCTGACACTTTCTCACCTGCACCACTACTTTCGTAGTGTACTTGTTGAACTGTAGCTGTGGGATTTTCTACGTGGGCAAAACCATCGACAATGCAAGGATACGCTTTGCCAACCATTGGTCTGCCATCAGGTTTGCTCTGAAGAATGGATCAAGTGAGCAACCTGTTGCCAGACATTTCCTTGATCAAGTGAGCAACCTGTTGCCAGACATTTCCTTGATAAAGGACATGGATTACAATATCTACGGTTTATCCTCGTAGACCACGTCCCTCCACCTAGGCGAGGTGGTGATCGCAGCAAACTCCTTCTTCAGGTTGAAGCCAAGTGGATTTACTGCTTGAACACTTTACAACCCCAGGGTTTGAATACAATGTTCGATTGGCACTGCTTCCTCTGAGTGCACTGATGAGAGTCCACAACCAAACCCACTGATGAGAGTTCATGACCTTATTCACTTAATGGGAGTCCACGTCTAGATGGATCTAACATTGGCGTGTAATCACTTTGTGCAATACTCAAGTTGACACCTACTAGTTAAATTAGTTCTGTCCTGTATGCTATGTTAACATAGGAATTAATAAGTTCCATAATCCTGTTTACATTAGCAATTGCGTTCTGTTTACACCAACTGTTTCCTCAGCATTGAGTCTCAGACATGTTACTTGATCCAATATATACAATGTTCGACTGCCCCAACTAGAGAGGATAATGTGTTCTAAGTTTGGGCAATTTTATTTATGGTGTACTTGTTGGGGATGCTCCCAAGGTTGTTCAAGCTTGCCTCTAGTAGCCTGTTAGTTATGGGCTATGACACGGGTTAAACGTTAAACGTTTAACGTTGTTTGGGTGTTTCTATGGCAACCTCTTGCCACGCATTGAGCTTGCACTGTCGGGTTGCATTTGCATAACTAGCAATAATTTAGCTTTTTTTCCCTCTCTTCCCAGTTTTATGCCCGTTAAGGTTTTTTAGTAGAAGGGCTCTGGTCCACCAATCACATCCAGTAGGTGGTTTCTCCATTGTCAAATTACAGTTGCGGCGTGTGCTGCATGCACTGATGGATCATTACCATCACTATGGTGAGTTATGGTGTATTTGTATGGTGTTTAACTGTTAATCCATTTGTTGAGTCCTAACTACGTTCTACAGTAAACAGATGTAATAGTTATATGTGACCGCAATTGTGGCGCTCTGATTGGCTGTTTTCCACAATTTGGCTTGAACTGTTTAACTGTTAATCCATTTGTTGAGTCCTAACTACGTTCTACAGTAAACAGATGTAATAGTTATATGTGACCGCAATTGTGGCGCTCTGATTGGTTGTTTTCCACAATTTGGCTTGAACTTCCTGGTTACTCTCAGGGCATGTTTTTTGTGCGGATAGATTATTATAAGGTGTAGCAATTTACACAGATCAGTATGTTCACTTTAATGAAGTTGTTACTTGTGAGCCTATTTATCTCAATGTGTATATAAGATATATACTGCACGGTCCGGTTTGGTCTTATGTTTTCGGGTGGATCCGTAAGTGGGCGGGCTCATCGGCATAATGATTTTTCGTGCCTATAGAACTGTGCTGTCCTCCTTACTCTGCTTCTATGCTCCTTCAGCCCTCTCCCTTAATTTAAGAGTCACTAATAATAATATTGTATAGTTCACACTGATTATGGCTCAGACGTTTTAAGCTTATCACTATTTTTTTGTTGTTGTTAGGACTCAATGGTTGCCATGACAACTGTTGTTTGGCGGTTTTTCTGGTCTAATTGGGGGGTGGGGTTACTATTTGTTTGCTATAAATGTAATTCACTTTGTAACACATGTGTCTGAGGAAGGGGATACATTATCCCCGAAACGTTATAACACGGTCACAGTAAAATTGGCGTTTGAAAAATCCAGCGAGCGCAAGTCTTTTGTTTACTTGTGTGTATATATATATATATATATATATATATATATATATATATATATTTATATTTATATATACTTACAGTATGTTTAAAAGTTTTAATAATTATTATTAATATTTTAATATTTTATATTTTATATTTCAATATGGGAAATAAATGGTGCTGTGGTAAAAGACACTTGTTTTATGATGAAGTTATGCAAACTGAAAAATAAAAATGGTGCTGAAATGATTTTGTGGCAATACTGAATGTGAAATAAACAGAGCAGCACCACCTACTGGTCAACCTGCATAACATGTGTCTCAGTACTAAGAATAAAGGTAGTGTAAGGCAATTTTGTGCCTGACTGGACACACTATGCAGTCAAAATGATGTCAATCAATTTCATTACCGCATGTATTTAAATAAAAAAAGGAAGGGCTCAATTTAAAAAGCTGGGGCAGACAGTGGCATACAAATTTGCCCCTGTCTGCCCCAACTTGCCTCTGGCGGACAGCAATCCACTGCAAGAATTTAAGATTGCATGTGAGCACAACTTTGCAATCCCGCCCCCTGCCTGCGCACAGCCAATCACGCAGGAGCTGTCATTCTCCCCGGTCGTACAAGAAATTTACCACCTAAGGGGTGGAGAAGAGGTTAGGGAAGCAGCGGTCTGATGACCGCTGCTTGATAAATACTGACTGCAGGCTCTCTTGTGAGAACCTGCAGTCATAAGGGGGTGAACAGCTTGATAAATCGAGCCCAAAGAGGGGCTGTTTTAAAACAAACAGTGACCTCCTAAAATAAATTCTACATAAGTCATTTGTCTATCTGTTGGCGCTCTACAAATAACCGAAAATAATAATAATCTATAGGAAAATATGTATTTGCAATAAGAGGGTTCCTTTAACAATGAATTGCTTGTTGCAGAATTTTGTTAGTGTTGGTGGTCGTGCTCCATATTTAATGTTGGGGAAAAGCTTGACATAGATGCCCTTTATTTTATTGCTCTTCAATGCATCTTCATCATGCCATTAAATATCTAGTATTGCTGATGTTCTCTAATGAGATGGAAGAAATAATTAATTGTGTCCTTTATCAGTTCTGTTGGACAAATATCTGGCTAAGTTTTTCTTGCAGCTGTTTTGCATGCCTCTCTGTTTTGAAATTTTTGAGCTACATCTATCTGTGGTTATGTTCTTTTTTTCACTAATTGTGCTCTGTCTGGATAACTTATACATCAGGCAAAAACTAGAATGTTGTATTATGAATGTGCATAAGGACTCCATTTTAACCCTGCATCACATATTATAACTGCTTATTCCCCCTACAAATCTTTATCTATCTCTGGTATGTCTATATTACCTTAAAAAAAAAGCTTTCTTTTCTCTGTCTTTCAGTTTGATAAGAAAGGTGCCATCTGCAATGTTTGCTTATGCCTTGTTTGATCCAGCTCTAATTTATGACCTTTGCTAATTAGGATCATGTGACTGTTATTACCTTTTTAATTGAATATCCCCAGCTTGTTACAATCAAGCTTAGCTTTTTAGATCAGTGCAGTATTACATGTGTGCAGTTCTCAAGTGTGCTAGTTCATAAATGTAGAGAGAGTTATAACAACGGAGTTAGACAAAGGAGTGGACAACAGAGATAAGTACTTTTCAAATTCCCACAGATAACTGCAAACGTGCTACACTTTCTAATGTCTGCATTAACATTTTCCTCCCTTCTCCTTAAAGTCACAGCTCTTCTATTCACAAACAGAACTCAGAACATTCATATTTCTCCTTCTCTTCTACCTTCCCCCTCTATAACACACATTAACTCTATTCCTATCTCACATCCCTCAGCCAGCCATGCTTCACTGATCCTAAACTTAAACACTCACATAAGACACATTCTCATCTCCTTTCACTCACCATCTTTCTTCTTCTTGTAGCTGGGGATGTCTCACCTAACCCAGGTCGACCCTCTGCTTTCCTCAGATCACTACCCCAAATGACACCTCATACACCTTGCCCATGTAACCCTCTAAACCTCATTAACTGCACCTCTATTAGTACGCCCCAATTATTGTGTGCACTTTGCAATGCACACTCGGTATGCAATAAGCTTACATCTATTCACAACCTATTTATTTCACGTTCACTTAACCTGTTAGCCCTCACTGAAACTTGGCTTTCCTCCTCTAACACAACTGCTGTAGCCTCTCTGTCCTATGGCGGCCTGCACTTCAGTCACACTCCCAGGCCTGGAGACAAACAAGGAGGAGGAGGAGGAATTCTCCTGTCTCCACACCGTACCTTTCACTGCATTCCTTCACCCCCTCTCTACCCTTCTCATCTTTTGAAGTTCACGATATCCAACTTTTCTCCCCTATAGCTCTTTATGTTGCAGTTATCTATTGCCCCCCCTGGCCCAGCATCACGATTTCTGGACCAATTTGAAGCCTGGCTTACACATTTTCTCTCTTGTAATGCCCTTCTTTAATCTTAGGGGACTTCAACATACCCCTTGATAAGCCTAACTTGCCTGCTGCCTTTAAACTTCTATCTCACAGACTTTTCCACTCAACTGAGTCCTCTGCTCTCTGACATTTCATCCCTCTCTTGTCCAAACCTCGTGACTCTACAGTATAATTTGGCACTAAAATCAACACTTGACAAAACTGCACTATCCACTCTTCGACGTACATTAATCACTCAACGGCAACCGTGGCACACTAAACAGACCAGATATCTTCAGCCATGCTCACGGGCTGCTGAACGGCAGTGTAGGAAATCACGCACCTGTGCTGATTTCCAACATTATAAATTCACCCTTAAGTTCTACAACTCTGCGCTCAGCCTAGCCAAACAAGTCTATTTCTCCTCCCTTGTGTCATCTCACGCATCCAACCACAGAAAACTGTTCTCAACCTTTAACCTTCTACGTCCGCCTGACCCCCTGCCCACTACCAACCTCACTGCTCAAATTATTGCTGATCACTTAAAAAATAAAATTGACACCATTAGAAAAGAGATCTGCACCTCACACCCCTCAAACCCAGCAATCCTACTCACCCCTTGTATTAACAAAAATATATGCTTCTTCCCTCCTGTAACAGAGGAAGAAGTCTCTGCACTCCTATCCTTGGCTCATCTCACAACCTGCCCACTTGACTCTATTCCTTCATGACTTATTCCCTCTCTCTCTGCTTCACTAACGCCTACCCTAACTCATCTCTTTAACCAATCTCTCACCGCTGGCACATTTCCTGACACATTCAAGCATGCTTCAATCATTCCAATCGTAAAAAAGCCCTCGCTTGACCCCTCCATGCCTTCTAACTATCGACCGGTCTCCTTACTTCCCTTTGCTTCAAAATTATTGGAATGACTAGTCTATATTCGGCTAACTCAATTTCTCACAACTAACTCCTTACTTGATCCACTACAATCTGGTTTCCTCCCTAAACACTCAACAGAATCCGCTCTTGCTAAGTAATAAATTACCTGTTATAAGCTAAAGCAAAAGGCCATTACTCATTACTAATTCTTCTTGACCTGTCCACAGGTTTTGACACAGTTGACCATCCTCTCCTTCTAAAAATACTACATAAATTTGGCATCCGAGACACAGCCCTCTCCTGGTTTGCATCATATCTGTCAAACTGTTCATTTTCAGTTTGCTTTAACAACATAGCTTGTGATCCTATGCCTCTAATTTGGGGTACCACAAGGCTCTGTCTTGGGCCCCTTGCTTTTCTCTCTTTATACATCCTGCCTTGGAAAACTTATAGCCTCATTTGGATTCCAGTACCACTTATATGCTGATGATACCCAAATCTATCTTTCCTCTCCTGATATCTCTCCTTCTTTACGCAATCAGGTTCCTGACTGCCTCTCTGCAATTTTCTCTTGGATGTCTTTACACTACCTCCAACTCAATCTGTCCAAAACTGAGCTGCTTCTTATCCCCCCCACTCTTCGAGACATCCAACACCTGACATTTCTTTGATGGTTGGAGACTCTATACTCAACACCTCACCCCAGGTCTGCTGTCTTGGGGTCACACTAGACTCAGAATTCACATTCAACCAACATATACAAGCGCTTAACCAAATCCTGCTGGTCACACCTACGCAACATTTCCAGAATTCGTACCTTCCTTACTCAAAAAAGTACAAAAATACTTATTCATTCCCTCATTTTGTCACTCATTGATTATTGCAATCTACTCCTAAATGGCCTTCCTAAAACACCACCTCTCCTCCCTCCAATCTATTATGAATGCTTCTGCTAGTCTCATCCACCTAAGTCGACAATCTACATCAACTGCTCCGCTCTGCCAGTCTCTACACTGGCTCCCAATACACTCCAGAATACAATTTAAATATTAACCCTAACCTACAAAACACTCAACAGTCTAATTCCCAACTATATTTCCTCTCGCATCGTGAAATATTCCCCATCCCGTCTTCTTTGATCAACCTCTGACCTACGTCTCTACACTCCTTTTATCTCTACATCCCACTCCCGCCTCCAAGACTTCGCACGTGCTGCTTCTGTCCTCTGGAATTCTCTAACCCCCTCTCCATTAGACTGTCTCCAAACTTGTATAGCTTCAGACGCTCCTTGAAAACTCACCTATTCAGAGAGGTTTACCATATCTCCTCCATCCTGCATCTGAACCAAACTAATACATGTATATGAACTGCCTGACTCACTGCTGCAAATACAACCAATGTAGCAAACTACCCCAACCTTATTTCTCTGCACCCTAAACCTATAGACTGTGAGCTCTCTTCCTCCTGTACTAGATTTGTTTAGTTTTGTTATGTTTTTGTATTTTATCACAAATCTTTGTTATTGTATACCCCTATCACTGTACACAGCGCTATGGAATTTGGCAATGCTATACAAATAAATGATAATAATAATAATAATAATAATTATGTTAAAATGATGGAGCCATTAATCAGCATAATTTAAATATCTTAAGTCTCTTTTCTCTTAGTCACAAAACTCTTGTGTGTGAGTAGTCTAAATAAAATCTTTAAGAGCTCCATGTACTAAGCCGTCAATTCATCCGTCATTTTAGACGCGGCTAAACTCGCCGTTACTCGCCGCGGGAGAAATGGTGTCCGCTGTTGCTATGTACTAATAATCCCACAATAAATAGACACGTCTAGCCCGCCGTGAGCAGTGGCGGAATATTGATAAATTTGACGCCTCGCTCGCCGCGACTAAGCTGATGTACTTAACTTTCAGTTGAATTGTCTGGCCAATTGTTAACACGTGACATGTAAGGTGTCATGAACGTCATAGTAGTCGCGGGAATAGAATTTTGCTCCTATAAATGTACAACTTTTCTAAACAACTTTATTATTGTTCCAAAATTTTTGGAGAGTAATTACAGAGCGCTCTTTTATGTGATCTTTATTTACAAATTCGATATGGCTTCATCTGGATCTGAAACCGCTTCAAAATCCAAGAATCCTCACTTTTCTCATCAGCAAAACGTCGTTTTGATTGACATGATTATTGACTCTTATGATTATTTGTTTGGATGTCGTGTCAAACAGACAAATTTTTCTAGGAAATGAACAATGTAAGTACAATGCTGATATTACTGCCTTTTATATATGTCTAGATTGTCTAGACTGGCGTCTAGAGTGACTTTCCTATTGTTTTGTACCTTGCCCGCCACCTAAAAGGTGGCGAGGCAAAAATAACGAGGTGGGGGCGGAGATTGACGCGAGCGGACAAATAGATTTTTTAGTACATTCGTTTTTGGCGAGTTGGTGGTCAAATGTGTCTAATTACAGTAAAAAATGGAGAGGTAGCGAGGTTTGGCGGATAAGTACGCTCGCAATTTTAAAGATGCGAGTTTTAACATAATTGACGGCTTTGTACATATCAGTTTGCGAGTTTTGACGCAAGATTTGTTGCGGGTAGCTCGCTGACTGCTTAGTACATGGAGCCCTAAAACTGTTCCAGAATAATTGTCATTTTCAAGTTTTCAATCCAACAGTGATTATCTTGTTATTATTCCTAGTTGTATGCACTGGTATATCTTGCTTATTGGTCACCAGATTTCTGTTTACTCCAATCAATCTATAGATTTAAAAAAAAAAAATACAAAAAACTGATGCAGTTTGTATAAGATTGTTTTATATGATATCTTCTAGGAAGATTCAT
Source organism: Bombina bombina (assembly GCF_027579735.1). Taxonomy (NCBI): domain Eukaryota; kingdom Metazoa; phylum Chordata; class Amphibia; order Anura; family Bombinatoridae; genus Bombina; species Bombina bombina. The sequence continues at coordinate 189,590,172 of NC_069504.1, read as the reverse complement.
TCGTTGATGAATTTAATGCTACAAATACTTTTAGATGTTTTTGCATTTGTGAGAGTGCTAATAAAGAGGATATAGCCCTTTCAATTTCTGATAATCTGCAAAGTTAATTATGCCAATTATAAAATCTTCTAAGCAGCTCTGACTATATTTTGCGCTGAGCTGATGTTGCTTCTATATTTACAGATTCTCATACAGTTCCCCATACACCTTTGGTAGATTTTATCTTTTTCTTACTCCAGTTGCTTTCCACATCTGACTTTGCTTTTTATTTATTTATTTATTTATTTATTTTTGCTTTGAAAAAAACACTCCAAAAAAAACTCAAAAAACATTTATATCATGAATTGTATTTATCTTCAGCTTTCCCAACTCTTAGAATAAAATGTCCAAACCAAGGCATACACCTTTAAACTGTATTATATATTATGTTTGTCTATCAGCTAAATGTTAATAATTTCTCACTGCTATTGATAATACAGAACTTATTAATACAAAGTTTTAATTGTGACTAAAATATTTTTCCACACATAGGTGAATCTTATACCTGGACAGGAACCAACACAGTAAAAATAATTTTATTAAATCTACAAAGCCTGTGTAACTTGCTAAAAAATAAAAGTTTTATATATATATATATAACATTTTCTGCAATGTTGTCTCTAGTGAGAAATATGTTGAATAAAATGGGTTTATTCAAGTAATTTAGAAACATTGTGACTGTGTTTTACTTTTTTGTTTAGCCACTTTAAAAAATGATGCAACACTTCCATAACATTTAATCTCAGAAATAATTACACTTGGCAGTTTTTGTTTGCAGCCATACATGGAAGGCTGAAGGCTTTTGTACAGTTCAAAGAGCACATTCCAAAGATCTAGCAGTTGTTGGTTGCCTGTAGGGATCATTTGAATTCTGCAAAAAGGATCAACATTCAAGTCCAAAGCACTTGGTTGTATTTTCCTTTTTTTTATACAGACAGCTGTATGAAAAGTGTCTCAATACAAGTGAATAAAACATCTTTGAGTGTCTTTAGAAACGTTTCCTCATAGGTTATTTATTGTTAAAAATTTCAAATGTTTAATAGACAATATTTACTGGTTCGGGTACTTTACATTTTACTTCTATTGTAAGTAGCTTTGTTTCATCCTTTTAACATTTCAATGAAAAATTTATTTTAAATTTCAATAACTTTCATTCATGTGTAGTGCCTTAGCATACTATTTCTAAACAGAATAAATCTCATACTGTATGAATTAACTATGGTTATATTTTTTGATTTTGGGAAGGTTTTACGTGCACACACAATGTAACTAAGCAGGGAATAAAGAAAAATTTCAAATAAAGACCTGTAGAACTGTGATCAATCTCATGCTCACTGCTGCACGATTATGGGCCCAATGATCAAAACTTTGTTGGATCAGATATGTTTTTTCTCACTGGCCCTTACAGGGGCTGCCCTTGTGGAATTATCTTCAACAATGGGCAGTTTCTGCGAGTGGACAGATGTCTACTATAGAAAGTAATACAGCTCACTGGATACGGAAACTTTGCTGGATAGAGCTAAGTTAGAAGTGAGCAGGGGGCGCATCAAAAACAAATCACATTATGCTGCATATAGTATCTTACAATTGCCTCTATTTCCATATGCATGTGCTTTTCCTTTCCATAAAAAATGCAGTATACGCCTAGTAGCGAGACACCGTATTTTCAGGGTTAAAAAATGGCTTTAGATCATTCCACCAGGGAAATAGAAGTACTGGCAACATTATTAAATAATCTCGGCATCCCAGAGACCTTTACATCATTGGACCCTAAGAGAGAAGTTGTTACTATTGTAATATGGATTGTTTTCTCAATAAAAGGCTTGTATGAGGGATTTTGTAAACACCTATAGCATGCAATAAAATTGCCACTGCTGAACTGTACCATAGTTTGCTTATTGCACAGATTCATTGCTCCCTTAAAGTTTTACTTCTACATATTTAAGACTTCTACATATTGTTTGGAGGCCTTTTTAAAACAGTTTCAGTTTTATTAGAATATATACAGTATATATATATATATATATATATATATATATATATATATATATATATATATATATATATATATCTTTTAGTTGTATGTTTAGCACTTAAATAACAACTGCTAGGGTGTTCTTCAAAAGCTCATAAAGTAATTGAAGGAAGGCACTCGCTGTGTTTCACATAATAAATAACATTTATTATGTCTTGACATTTCTGGGTTTCACCCCATTCCTCAGACCCATGACAGCAAGATGCCCCTTAAAAAGAATTTCAGCTTGTTTATGATACAATGTAGTACCAAAAGTGTTTGATAATCTGTAAATCCAAAAATTCTATTTCATCTGACTAAAGTTCAATTGAAAATGTAACTTGGGTTGGGCATTACCTAGCCAGTCTTTCCAGCATTCAAGGTGAGCAACACTACCCCACCAAACAGATAATCAATTTATCTATGGAACCAACTAAATATTCAGTTCCTTAAAGCAACCAGTGCTGTAATTTTCTACTTAATCTATAAAAAGGTTAGCATGTGATGGCCATGTTAGGCCTCATCACAGTATCCATCAGTTGTATGTACTAGCTCCAAGAGGCATTACTAGAAACCACAGGGCCCAGGTGCAATAATCTAAAAAGACCCCCCCCTCAACCCCCCCAAAAAATGTGAGTTTAATACATATAATTTTTACCCCCCAACATTTAACACTGTAAAAAACATTTTTGTCAATCATAACACACACACATACACAAACATATACACAGACAATGACCTCCACACACATATACACACAAAATGACCCACACACATATACACACACAATGACCCACACACACACATATACAAACACATATACACACCACACAATGACCCACACACACACATATACACACACAATGACACACACACACATACAAATGACCCATACACACATATACACTCACAATGACCCACACACATATACACACACAATGACACACACACACACATATACACACAATGCCCCCCCACACACACAATGCACCCCCCCACACACACACATAATGACCCACACACATATATACATCCAATATAACAAATGATAATACAAACATTTTTTGCTAGTTTATAATTACTCCACTTGATGAATATCCACAGGAAAAAAATAATAATAATCTATAAATGGATCACTTTGTCAGACATTTAGGGCTCGATTCCATTGAGCCATTAAAAATGGAGCCATAAACTACTGAAGTGGCCGACAGCTAAAAGTAATTTACGGCTCCATTTTAGTACTAGGTTTCCATTGAAAAGGTTTCCGCTTTGTGAGCAGTCACTCTTTTCGTGTAGGTATAAATTAGTGTTGTGTTAACGCTTCCACCCGATGCCGGATTTCTAAAACATTAATAGTTTACTATGGTAACCCGACCTTACACTACACTCAGTTGCATATGTGGCGCTGCATACAAGTTCGGCACTGTATATTTTACCCATCGCTTGCTGTTAGAATAAAATCAAACACCTAATGCATGCGCAATATCTACCTCCTTACCGCTACCCCCCACCGCAATAACTAATGTATTAACCCCTAACCCGCTAACCCCCATACCGCAAAGTATCAAAGTTATTAACCCTACACCACTAGAAAATAGTTTAATACTTGTCCTGATCAATATGGAATTTTGCTCACCTTTAACTAAACTAATCCCACAGGTTTATGCAATTCAATATACACGCTAAGGTGGCGCCAGGGGTTGGCTAATTCCTATTTGACAACCTTTCTTATTTCTTAGTATTAGTTCGTTTCTACTTCTTCCACTAAGAAGTAGAAACAAACTAATACTAAGAAATAAGAAAGGTTGTCAAATAGGAATTAGCCAACCCCTGGCGCCACCTTAGCGTGTATATTAACCCTACACCGCCATCCCCCCACAACGCAAACTATCTATTAAATTAATTAACCCCTAATCCGCAATGCCCCCCAACGCAAACTATCTATTAAATCTATTAACCCATAATCCGCAATGCCCCACAACGCAAACTATCTATTCAAACTATTAACCCCTAATCTGCCATTAACCCACATCGCAATTAACCTAATAAATCTATTAACTCCTAAACCGCTAAATCCCACAACGCAAATAACTAATCACTAAGCCCCCTAACCTAACCCCCTAAATTAACCCGATTACATAAATTAAAATAATCCTAAATTACAATTAAAATAAAAAAGCTAACAATCCTTAAAAAATAAAATAAGTTCAAATTAAGCTAAAGTTACAAAAATAAAAAGTCTAACATTACATAAAATAATAAACAAAATTATCAAAAATATAAAAATTAAACCTAATCCCTATGAAAATAAAAAAGCCCCCCCAAATAAACCCCCCCCCAATCTAATACTAAACTACCAATAGCCCTTAAAAGGTAATTTTGTAGGGCATTGCCCTAGTTTAAACAGCTCTTTTACCTTTAAAAAAATAAGTTCCCCCTAACAGTAAAAACCCCATTCACCAAGAGGACAGCGGAAGACCGGTGACAGCGGAAATGAAGACCGGCGACCTTGGAACCATGGAGCGTAGAGGATCCTCTTTGTACGATCGCTGCCGTACACTGAATAGTGAATTTAAGGTACACGATTAAATATGGTGTCCCTTGCATCCCTATTGGCTGATTTGATTCTTCAAATTCAAATCAGCCAGTAGGATGAGAGCTACTGAAATCCTAATGGATGATTTGAACAGCCAATGATGATACCGGTCTAGCAGGTGAAAATACACAAATAATGCACGCGACATGCGCCATTAGGGCTGGCACCAAACAACTGACTGCAAAGGCCACTCATTCAAGTTACAGTCACTTTTTCTAACTCCCCTCTGCTATTTTTCTCTCAAGTGAGTTGTCCACCATCTCACAGCCACGGAGCTGTTGTGTCATCCAGATTTTAGGCAGCATAATTGGTTAGCTTCGGCAATGCACTTGACTTACTTTCAGTTACACTTCAAAGTCTCACTCTCACTAGGCTTCTTTAACTGCGTTACTGGCTGATTTCATGCAGACAGCTTCTGCCTCCTTCTTTCCCACACAGCAGCAAAATGAGAAAATGTTTCAGAGCAATGCCATGGTAACCCGTGGCAATGCTCTGATTTAAAATTGATAGGGGCGGGCGCAGCCACTGAAAAAAATTCTGAAAAACAAAATAAAAGTTGGAAAAAAAAAGTTTGTTGAAATAAAAAAGTTTGTTGTGCTGAAGGTTGGGCTCCCTAAGGGTTGGACCGGCCGGGCCCGGTCGCAGTTGGGACCTCTGCACCAGTTGCGAACTCTGCATCATATTTGGAGTGGCGATAACCTGATAGACTGCTTGAGAGCATTGGGCCATGGATCTTTTGCCTCGGAGACTAAGTTAGCCACAGACGTAGACCTAAGCACCTACCTGAGGGATTATGCGAGAGCGGCATTACACACGCAGACTCCCGGACTTACCTTGGGTTTGTCGCCTTCTGGAGGGGTAGATGGCTGCGACCCCCTAACCTCACCTAACGGAAGTGCTAAGCAGAGCCTTTCCTCATGGACCTATGATCCCTTCTCCTCAAAGCAGATCTCAGAGACCAGCATAACAGCAGATGCAGGCATAAGTTCCTGTCACTATCAGCTGCAATCTGGATATGTGCTTCTCTCCCCTCACAATTTGGTGGACATTGGATGAAGTCGAGAGACACAGTGCAGTAAATGGAGGACTTTAGTACTCATTCCACTGAAGCACTCTATTTCCCACACGCCAAGCTTTGTTTTTGTGGTTTTGTTTTTTTTCTGACTCATTGTTATCCCATTAGTTAGACTTGTGCCAATCTACTTATGATTACTTCCCTTCTAGAATTTTCTGTCTACTTTCAAGCTGGAGTCTCTTTCTCACTATACTTTGGAAGACAGCTGGATCCTTCGTAGATCTTTTGACCTCAGGATATTATGTGACTTTGTTACACGGTATGCTACTAGTTAAATTTCATATTCTATAGTTAAGCACTGTTATTTGCTGCATGTCAGTTTCTTAATATTTCTCTCCCACGCTAAATGGTTTACTCAGTGCGGTCTAAGCTTCCATAAAAAGTCTTGAGTTGTGGGAGTGCGTCATATTATAATACTGTTTAGTTATTTTCTACATCTTGAGATGATATAATGGGTATCTTCAAGTGAGCACCTAGCTGTTAAATGTTAGCTCTTAACCTATCCCCTTCTGTTTTGACTCTCAACATGGTTGGAGATTTCAATTTAGAAGCTTTTTTTTATGCCCCTTTAACCACCGATGACATTTAACTTACCATAGTTCTGAATGTTCTGGAAACTGAGCTAGCAGCGGATCTTTTAGTATTTTTTGCAGTAATATATAATAGGCACTGCCGATTTCCTGAATATATTTTAATTTGCACATAGATATGAGGCTATCTAAGCTATCCATACTCTGAGCTAGGTATATATTAACAGTTAGGATGGGGTTTAAGCTCTCTCCTGTTTATATAGTGCCATTTGGTATTACCCTTTTATATTCTGTTATACCTCTTCTTGTTTTTTTGGCTCAAAATAGTCTCCTGTCAACAAACCTGCTGTATTCATGTTTTTACACAATTATTCTATATATTCAACTCACAATAGCTTGGAAAATGCATTATCTGGCTAATACTTATATTTTTGCGAATGCTACATGCACACTTATACTATCCACTACACATGAGAGCAGTTTTTATTTTTAGTTCGTGCTTGCTCCCTTTGTGTGTATTAAGATTTAAACCTTATGGGAATACCCTTCTCTCCCTACACTACACAATATGTGATACCTATATATTTATCTCTTATATGAGTTTCCAAACAACATATACCTGCTTTACTAAAGTAGTCTTCCATCTTGTACATGCCGTGATTACATGTGAAGGTGACACTGTCAGCCTTATTATGATTAAGGGTGCTCCCTATGCTGATTTCATTACTAGAGTAAATAATCTTTTCCCTATTGGGCCCCTCTCCTCCCTGTCCCGCCGGTACTTTTTGCCTGCGAGTCATATCCCTACTCCCTTTTCCCATATCGCCTATAGCTGGCATTCCCCTAAGAGAGGAGCCCATCCAGAAGGCTCTTATATCTTATATTTCATATTTCATATCACATATATACTAGTATCCCTCCCTGAGTATAACTGTATTAGGAGTTAATCTTATTCATTATACACATGAAAGCCTAGAGACCTTTATTAGGTCTCTACTCAAGGATACTCATAAAATACAACTATAATGGTAGCAGCCTGGGAAGTATGTTTGCTTCAATATATCTTATGGCTCCGCCCTCCACCCCCCCATATTTAGAGCGGTGCTTACCCGCTGAATACCCCACCCCCCCTTACTATATATATATTCCTTTGCTTCTGGAAGCTCCTAAAGAGCTGTTTACCTGACCAGTAGCTATTTCTTTTTTTTACAATTCTGGTCCATTGGGCCAAAACCTGTGTTCCCATCTGGTCAGTCATGTATGCTATTTTATTGAAAAATCGAGGTTTCATTAGCCTACCATTAATGCTTTGTATAACTGTCAAAGTATTTTGTTCAATTTTGTTTGTACCTTTTCTTTTTTTTTCATATTATGTTCTATGTTTGACATGCAAAACCTCAATAAAAAATATTTAAAAAAAAAAAATGTGTAACGTTTGAAGAAAGTAAACTGGAGACACATTATCTTTATAAGGACATACCTATAGCATATAATATTGGCCAATATTAAGTTAACAAATGGGCCCATGCTCGTGTTTTATAATATAGTTAAAGCCGTTTTTTTTCTTTTCTTGAAGTTATTTCAGCATATAAACATATTGCAAATGTGATTTCTTCTTATGTCGTTATTTTAAACGATTTATGTGAAGTGTATATATTTTTTTAGCAATTGTGCATATAACTTCGTGGAGTTTAAAGGGACATTGTCCTATATATGGAACACTAGCTTATTGGTGATTTTATTCCTAGATTCTGGTGCTGGATATAGGGAATCTTTGGTGTGGGAATAACCTTCTCACACACCTCTTGTTAAAGTATTGTATTTAATATCCCCTTTCCCTCCATGCACAGGGTGGTTCTGATATTAACTTACGTGTCAGACCACTCAAATGATTCAGTCTTAAAATTAGATGAAGTGGTGCGAACCAAAATCTACATAAATATATATATATATATAGTAAGCAGATGAACTGAATCCAACGGACGGTCTCCATATTGCAAAGGGATCCAAAGACAGCAGGCACAACAGGTTTTAATCAGCAATCCGTTTTATTTGATAAAGAAAAAACCAGACGTTTCGGCTCTAACAGGAGCTTTTTTCAATGGTATTAAGACCGGATGTATCACACAGCACACAAAACTCTACCTTAAATACCCACCCATCCCGATGTGAAGACCAATCAGAATGCCACAAGGAGACACACCCAGGGTAAATTTACTTGAAGTAAATGTGATTTGAAAACTTAGACCCATATGAAATAGTTCCCCCGCATCATTGCTACATGCACACTTATACTATCAACTACACATGAGCGCAGTTTTTATTTTTAGTTTGCGCTTGCTCCCTTTGTGTGTATTAAGATTTAAACCTTATGGGAATACCTTTCTCTCCCTACACTACACAATATGTGATACCTATATATTTATCTCTTATATGAGTTTCCAAACAACATATACCTACTTTACTAAAGTAGTCTTCCACTAGAATAATGGGGTGCACTTCCTTGTCTAACCTGATTAAGCTATCACCTTGTGTTACCCCCCACAGTTAGGTAGTGAGTATTATCAATCCCCTTTTACATATATAAGTACTGACTAGAACCAGATTAAAGTCCCATTTTTATCCACCTATATACATAGTTGTTTTGTCTTCACTAGCGTATTCCCCTTTTAGTACATGTGCTCTACCTGGAGATATTGTAATTTTGGCTTCCTATATTGCCTTATATCTCAATGGCATTAGTATTTTAATTGATGCCTATACACTTAGCTACTTAAAACAACATTATTTAAAGGCCTAAGCACTGCACTGCTCATAAATGTTAACTCTTCAATCACTATTGTACTGTAGATATAGTTGATACCTAATGCTTAGACTAGTTGATATTATGCCATACAAGAGCTTATAGAGATAGTCTGTATTATTTTTCTATTGTTGTGATATTCCTATATATGACCCCCATCTTGTACATGCCGTGATTACATGTGAAGGTGACACTGTCAGCCTTATTATGATTAAGGTTGCTCCCTATGCTGATTTCATTACTAGAGTAAATAATCTTTTCCCTATTGGGCCCCTCTCCTCCCTTTCCCGCCAGTACTTTTTGCCTGCGGGTCATATCCCTACTCCCTTTTCCCACATCGCCTATAGCTGGCATTCCCCTAAGAGAGGAGGCCATCCAGAAGGCTCTTATATCTTATATTTCATATTTCATATCACATATATACTAGTATCCCTCCCTGAGGATAACTGTATTAGGAGTTAATCTTATTCATTATACACACGAAAGCCTAGAGACCTTTATTAGGTCTCTACTCAAGGATACTCATAAAATACAACTATAATGGTAGCAGCCTGGGAAGTATGTTAGCTTCAATATATCTTATGGCTCCGCCCTCCAACCCCCCCCCCCCCCCCCATATTTAGAGCGGTGCTTATCCGCTGAATATCCCCCCCCCTTACTAAATATATATTCCTTTGCTTCTGGAAGCTCCTAAAGAGCTGACCAGTAGCTATTTCTTTTTTTTACAATTCTGGTCCATTGGGCCAAAACCTGTGTTCCCATCTGGTCAGTCATGTATGCTATTTTATTGAAAAATGGAGGTTTCATTAGCCTACCATTAATGCTTTGTATAACTGTCAAAGTATTTTCTTCAATTTTGTTTGTACCTTTTCTTTTTTTTCATAAGAGACATATTATGTTCTATGTTTGACATGAAAAACCTCAATAAAAAATATTTAAAAAAAAAAATGTGTAACGTTTGAAGAAAGTAAACTGGAGACACATTATCTTTATACGGACATACCTATAGCATATAATATTGGCCAATATTAAGTTAACAAGTGGGCCCACGCTCGTGTTTTATAATATAGTTAAAGCCGTTTTTTTTTCTTGAAGTTATTTCAGCATATAAACATATTGCAAATGTGATTTCTTCTTATGTCGTTATTTTAAATGATTTATGTGAAGTGTATATATTTTTTAGCAATTGTGCATATAACTTTGTGGAGTTTAAAGGGACATTGTCCGATATATGGAACACTAGTTTATTGGTGATTTTATTCCTAGATTCTGGTGCTGGATATAGGGAATTCTTGGTGTGGGAATAACCTTCTCACACGCCTCTTGTTAAAGTATTGTATTTAATATCCCCTTTCCCTCCGTGCACAGGGTGGTTCTGATATTAACTTACGTGTCAGACCACTCGAATGATTCAGTGTTAAAATTAGATGAAGTGGTGTGAACCAAAATCTATCATAAATATATATATATATATATATATATATATATATAGTAAGCAGATGAACTGAATCCAATGGACGGTCTCCATATTGCAAAGGGATCCAAAGACAGCAGGCACAACAGGTTTTAATCAGCAATCCGTTTTATTTGATAAAGAAAAAACCAGACGTTTCTGCTCTAACAGGAGCTTTTTTCAATGGTATTCAGACCGGATGTATCACACAGCACAGAAAACTCTACCTTAAATACCCACCCATCCCGATGTGAAGACCAATCAGAATGCCACAAGGAGACACACCCAGGGTAAATTTACTTGAAGTAAATGTGATTTGAAAACTTAGACCCATATGAAATAGTTCCCCCGCATCATTGTACTTTAAAAGGATATTAAACACTAAGGGGGATATTTATCAAGCCTTCAACCTGAAATACGTTGGAATTCCGCAGCGTAATTGGGGCGAGCTTGATTCGACCATGTTATCAGAGCCTACAGACCAGCAAAAATTGAAATCTGTGATGTAACATATGATCTGCCAGTCTCAATCCGACCCAGATCTATGCTTGCTTCAATACAGATGTTCTGAATACACATTTGGCACTATTTGACACTTTTTCAAAGTTATCAAGAAGCTAACCGCTACGCTCTCGGCTATTCCGGCCCAGCATACCTGGTTTTCAATCCGCCACCATAGAGGCCTCGGATGCCATAGGAATCAATGGGAGTCTGAAAGCAGCGAAACTTATGTTCGATGCTGCCAGATATCCCATTGATTTCTATGGTAGAAAATCAGAAACGTTTACACCTAACACCCTAACATAAGCCCAGAGTCTAAACACCCCTAATCTGCCGCCCCGACATCGCCGCCACCTACATAATGTTATTAACCCCTATCCCGCCGCTCCCGGAACCCACCGCAACTAAATAAAAGTATTAACCCCTATCCCGCCGCTCCAAGACTCCACCGCAACTAAATAAATGTATTAACCCCTAAACCCCTGGCCTCCCACATCACTACCACTTACTAAACCTATTAACCCCTAAACTGCCAGCCCCCTACATTGCCATAAACTAAATTAAGCTATTAACCCCTTAACCTACCAACCCGCTAACTTTACATTAAAATGACAACATCGCTATCTTTAATAATGGGAAGGGGAAAGAGATGGATAAAGAAGGGGTTAAATAGCACTCATTCCTAACAACTTGTAATGTTCTGCTGCTAATATGCAACTAAATAATCAGTAAAAACTGTTAAATATGGTTGCCATTCCAGCTAAGTGTGAAATTGCTGTTTACATAAACTGCTATGTATAACTAAAGCTACAATTTAACCTTTAATGGTAACCATTAAGAGTTAAGGTGAAATATAATCGCTATCAAATATCCCCTGTGAGTTCCACCAAATTACAAATCCACCAAACAATTAAAACTAGAATGCTGGAAGCTGCTCCCCTGTATTCCTGGCCTATAGCAGGAATCGTCGGCTTCAGGTGCCAGGAGCAGCTAAGAACAGCGTTCTAGGTTAAAACTAGAGTTGAAATCTAAATAATTTCGATCCTCCAAAAAGAAAAGTGTTTGCACAAAAACGCGTTTCGGCTCTCACATCTGAGCCTTTCTCAATGTGACAATTTGGATAATGTTTGACAAGACGAGTGCCTCTACCCGTTCATTTTTAAACCCTATTGGTTACGGTATTCCACCAATCATTGGTGGTTCTCAGTAAAGGCTTTCTAATCTTTCAATCTTGAGTTTTGTTTACAAATGACGAATGTGAAATGACGATATGTGATCAGTCTGTCGTGTAACATTTTCTTCTAACCCATCTATCAATGCTCTAATACATCTTACACATTATGTTGATAGTATCACATATTTGGTTATTATTATCAGGTATTTGTAGAGTGCCAACAGGTTCTGCAGTGCTATGAACATGGATGGTATATAAATACGATTACAGGGATCACTATTCCACCAATCATTGGTGGTTCTCAGTAAACGCCTTCTAATCTTCCAATCCTGGGTTATGTTTACCAATGACAAATGTTATATGACGGTGTGTGAGCGTTCTGTTGTGTAACATTTTCTTCTAACCCATCAATGCTCTAATACATCTTACACATTATGTTGATAATATCACATATTTGGTTATTAATATCAGGTATTTGTAGAGTGCCAACAGGTTCCGCAGTGCTATGAATCTTTGGTGTGTCTTGTGTAAGAAAATGTCTAATTTTAGCGATGTTTTTAAGGTGGAAACGGCAGGTTTTAGCCATGGACTGAATGTGAGGAGCAGAAGAAAGATCTGAGTCAAGTGAGTCATTACCCCAAGACATTGGGCATGTGTGGTTGGGGTAATGATGGAGTTGTCAACAGTTATAGAGACATGGGGGGTGGAGATTTTTGAAGAAGGGGGGAAATAAGGAGCTCAATTTTGGAGAGATTTAGCTTGAGGTAGTGAGAGGACATCCAAGATGAGATTTGATAAAGTACAGGTACATAGGTACAGTGTCAGAGGAGTGTGCCAGGGCTGAGGATGAGTGTATGTTTTCCGAGCTATGGTAGGTGGGGTCAGGTTATCAAGGACCAATGTAAGGGTGGAGTTATAGTGGCAGATGGATTCATCAGGACAGGAAAAAGAGGGTATGGAAGAGAGAAAAGGTTCGAGAGAGCTAGCAAGCTGTTGCTGATCTAACGACTTGATTCTTCTGTGAAGTTTAGTGTGGGGGGTAGAAGGAGTGAAAGTTGTAGGGAGGGAGGTGATGGTACAAGTGAGGAGGTGGTGGTCAGAAAGAGGAAAAGGTGAGTTTGTGAAGTTTGAGATAGTGCATCGATAACTGAAAATCAGATCAAAGGAGTGACCATCTTTGTGAGTGGGAGAGTCAATCCATTGTGACAGACTGAAAGAGGAAGTGAGTTGCAAAAGTTGTTTTGCAGAGGAGGCAGTGGGATTATACACAGGGAGGTTGAAGTCACTGAGAATGAGGGCAGGGGTATCTGAGGAAAGAAAGTAAGGTAGCCAGGCGGCAAAGTGATCTAGAAATAGAGTTGCGGAGCCAGGGGGCGCTATATGACTGCAACACGTATAGAGAGGGGAGAGAATAAGCAAATCATGTGTGTTTTGAATAATGAAAATGTGAGGGAAGAGAAGGGATGTATTTATTGAAAGGTGCAACGAGAGGAAAGTAAAATACCAACACCACCTCCTTGTCTATTGTCAGACCTAGGAGTGTGGCTGAAGTGGAGGCCCCCATGTGACAGTGCAGCAGAGGAAGTAGTGTCTGAAGGAGAGAGACAGGTTTCTGTGAGAGCCAGAAGATTGAGAGAGTGGGAGATAAAGAGGTCATAGATAGAAGTGAGCTTGTTGCAAACAGAGCGAGAGTTCCAAAGTGCACAAGTAAAGGGGGTGGTGGCTTTAGATGCAAGAGGAATGAGATTAGGGTTACCAGAGTTTTGTTTTTGAAGTCTATTGAAGGGTACACATGGGTGTGCAAGGCAAAGAAAATGTGGGGGACCAGGATTGGGGGAGATGTCGCCAGCAGCTAGTATGAGCAAGAGGGAGAGTGATATGAGATGCGGATTTGCAGTAGTTAGATTGTTTTTGTGATGAGTTGCAAATGGGAGAGAGAATCTTTAGGAATGTGTGAAGTTCATGAATACAGAAGTAAGGTGAGGTTAAGAGAGATGGGCTAATGAGCAGTGAGGTGGTGAGGGGTAAGAAGTAATTGAGTAAAGTAGTTTGTTAAACAGACAAAAGGTGGCAAAATGGAATATGAAGATATTCAACATTTTTACAAAATAGTCAGACAATGTATAAAACTCAGTTTTAAAACAGAACTTGTCTTATCCCTTGTCCAATCCTTGTTCAATTCTTGTAAAATTTGTTGTTCCTCACTTATAAATGTTCACTTAAGAGATGCGAACAGATGATCTTACAATATTGCTATCTAACCTAAATTGCTAAACCCCTGCATTGCTTTACCCATAGCAGTGTTAAATTTATTGGGCAGAGCATTCAGCTGAATGCAATAAATTAGGTAATGACCTGATCAAAAACAGTTACAATATTATTTCCCTTATGTGAAAGTTGCGTGTGTATAATTTTAACATAACGAATGGCTAAAAAAAGGAGGACGGAGAGAGAGAAATTATGAGCGAGTTCATGAATGAAAATTATGTGCACTTATTAGAGAGTTTATTATCATTCATTCCTAACGGCCTATACGTTTTACCATATTATGTGGTTACTTACATACATCACCATCAGTAGATTCCTATGTCAAAAGCCATTAAAGTAAAATGAATGAACCAAAACTATACATGATGTCTGCGTGATATATTGCAAAACCCGCTGTTATTGTTTCCATTATGTAATACTTAATTTTTAAGCAATAATATGTCCTAAAACAACATGATATCACTGCACATAGAGGTTGAATATATAAATTCATTATTAATACCCTCATATTGTGTCAGATTTATCATTTCGCTTACTCTGAGTACACATATTATTTTTGGGTAAAAAACAAGTTTATTGTGTGGCCATACAGTTATATTAAAGAATGTAAGACATGTTCCATCGGACTGCAAAGTATCAATTACATACTATTATCACACTATACCTTTGGGGATAATATAGGAAGTGTTACATTGTATTAGTCATTGTCCCATACTCTTCCATCAATATAATCCTTAGTCAGTGTAATAGATTAATCAAAATGATACTATAATAGCAATAGATATGGCTTTATGCAATGAGTCAATTTATAGGTTGACTGTATTCACACGGTTTTTATAAAAACACCCAAAAAATGTTATTTTCATTCATGCCATGGGTCATCACTTTATTAAGATTAAAGATCCATTGTGTTTCTTTATTCATTAATGCCTGTTCAGTACCTCCCTCTCTGATACCCGGTCTTATAGTCTCCAAACCCCAGCATTTAAAGGCACTTGTGTTGCCATCATGGTGTTGTAAAAAATGTCTGGCAAAACACTGGTAATTTTTTTTTACCTTTTTCTACGTCCTTACTAGCTGTTCTAATGTTGCTTAAGTGTTCTGTCATTCTCCTACCTAGGTTCCTGGTAGTCATTCCTACGTAAAGCATGTCACATTTGCATGATACACAATAGATTACATTTGTGCTTTTGCACGTTATTTGGTTTTTGATAGTCCTTTTGTTATGGAATCTATCCACTATAAATTTCTTCTCAAAGTGACATGAAACCCAAACATTTTCGTTCATGATTCAGATAGGGACTACAATTTTAAACAACGTTCTAATTTACTTCTATTAGCTAATCTGTTTTATTCTCTTGGTATCATTTGTTGAAGGAGCAGCAATGCACTACTGGTTTCTAAATGAACACATGGGTGAGCCAATGACAATCAGTTTATATATGCAGCCACGAATCAACAGCTAGAAACTAGGTTCTCTGCTGCACATGAACTTGCCTAGATAAACATTTCAGCAAAGGATAACAAGAGAAAGAAGCAAATTAAATAATAGAAGTAAATCGGAAAATTGTTTGAAACTGTATTCTCTATCTGAATCATGAAAGAAAAAATTTTGGGTTTCATGTTCCTTTAACCCCTTAAAGACCGAGGACGTTCAGGGTACGTCCTCAAAAAAAAGACAGTTAATGCCTGAGGACGTACCCTGCACGTACTCGGTCTGGAAAGCAAATGGAAGCGATCCTGCTCGCTTCCAGCTGCTTTCCGGTTATTGCAGTGATGCCTCTATATAGAGGCATCCTGCAATAACAATTTGTAGCCATCCGATGCAGAGAGAGCCACTCTGTGGCCCTCTCTGCACCGGACATCAATGGCTATGTTCGTTGGTGGTTGGGAGGCGGGTGGTGGCCGGGGTGATGCAGAGGGGGGTGGGATCGTGGGCGGGAATGGCCGAGGGTGCGCACGGATGCGCGCACGTGAACGGGGAGGTGGGGGCAGGCTCGTGCACAGGGACGGAGCGGGTGGTAACCGCTACACTACAGAAATAATTTTGTTTGAAGTGGGAAAAAGGGGGGAATAAATTCTATTTAAAAAGATCGGTTAGGGGGTGGGGTGTTGGTCTGTGGGGGGGGGGGGGAAAGCTGCACTACAGAAAAAAACTGAAATAAATAAATAAAAAACTATTTTTTTGCAAACTGGGTACCCAAGATGGCCCCCAATAAGGCAGAGGGGGAGGGTTAGAGAGCTGTTTTGGGGGGATTAGGGAGGTTGAGGGCTAAGGGTGGATCCTAAATAGAAGCATATGTAAATATGCTAAAAAAAATAAAAAAATATTCAAAGATACCTTTTATTTTAGTACTGGCAGACTTTCTGCCAGTACTTATGATGGCAAGGACAATTGTGGGGAAGGGGAGGGAAGGGAGCTGTTTGGGAGGGATCAGGGGGTGTGATGTGTCAGGTGGGAGGCTGATCTCTACACTAAAGATGAAATTAACCCTGCAAGCTCCCTACAAACTACCTAATTAACCCCTTCACTGCTAGCCATCATACACGTGTGATGCGCAGCAGCATTTAGCGGCCTTCTAATTACCAAAAAGCAATGCCAAAGCCATATATGTCTGTTATTTCTGAACAAAGGGGATCCCAGAGAAGCATTTACAACCATTTGTGCTATAATTGCACAAGCTGTTTGTAAATAATTTCAGTGAGAAACCTAAAATTTGTGAAAAAGTTTGTGAAAAAGTGAACAATATTTTTTATTTGATCGCTTTTGGCGGTGAAATGTTGGCATTAAATATACCAAAATGAGCCTAGATCAATACTTTGGGTTGTGTACTACACTACATTAAAGCTAAAATTAACCCTACAAATTCCCTACAAGCTCCCGAATTAACCCCTTCACTGCTGTGCATAATACACGTGTGGTGCACAGCGGCATTTAGTAGCCTTCTAATTATCAAAAAGCAATGCCAAAGCCATACATGTCTGCTATTTCTGAAGAAAGGGATTCCCAGAGAAGAATTTACAACCATTTGTGCCATAATTCCACAAGCTGTTTGTAAATAATTTCATTGAGAAACCTAAAATTGTGAAGAATGTAACTTTTTTTTAATTTGATCGCATTTGGCGGTGAAATGGTGGCATGAAATATACCAAAATAGGCCTAGATCAATACTTGAGGTTGTCTACTACACTACACTAAAGCTAAAATTAACTTCTAAAAAAAATATATACCCTAGAAGCTCCCTACATGCTCCCTAATTAACCCATTCACTGCTCTGCATAATACATGTGTGGTGCACAGTGGCATTTAGGAGCCTTCTAATTACCAAAAAGCAAAGCCAAAGCCATATATGTCTGCTATTTATGAACAAAGGGGATCCCAGAGAAGCATTTACAACCATGTATGCCATAATTGCATAAGTTGTTTGTAAATAATTTCAGCGAGAAACCTAAAGTTTGTGAAACAATTTGTGAATTTGATTGCATTTGGCAGTGAAATGGTGGCATGAAATATGCCAAAATGGGTCTAGATCGATACTTTAGGTTGTCTACTACACTACACTTAAGCTAAAATTAACTTCTAAAAAAATATATATACATGTCAAGGGATATTCAGGGATTCCTGACTGATATCAGTGTTCCAATATAACTAGCGCTAATTTTGAAAAAAAGTGGTTTGGAAATAGCAAAGTGCTACTTGTATTTATTGCCCTATAACTTGCAAAAAAAAGCAAAGAACGTGTAAACATTGGGTATTTCTAAACTCAGGACAAAATTTAGAAACTATTTAGCATGGGTGTTTTTTGGTGGTTGTAGATGTGTAACATATTTTGGGGGTCAAAGTTAGAAAAAGTGTGTTTATTTTCCATTTTTTCATCATATTTTGTATTTTTTATAGCAAATTATAAGATGTAATAAAAATAATGGTAGATTGTGAAAGTCCATTTAATGGCGAGAAAAGCGGTATATAATATGTGTGGGTGCAGTAAATGAGTAAGAGGAAAATTACAGCTAAACATAAACACCGCAAAAATGTAAAAATAGCCTTGGTCCCAAACGGACAGAAAATGGAAAAGTGTTGTGGTCATTAAGGGGTTAATCATGTATTGGCATTCTTTACATTTGCCACATGCAATGGATCCTTTATAAAGGGGTGTTTTATTTTTTGCGTTTCTGTCAACATGACTGGCAGTTAGACAGTCACTCAAATTATTGGCTCTTCTATTGGTGAACAACGGTTTGACAGGGACAATTGATTGTAATCCCTCATCAGCTTGTAGGACGTGCCAATGCTGGTTGATTATTTTCGAGACAAGGTCACTTTGATTAGTGAATGTGAATATGAATCTGAGGGGGTTGTCGTTTGATTTGGGTTTAGGCATTAGAAGCTCCTGTCTGTTCCTATTGAGAGCCTTGTTATATGGTCTAGCTAAGGATTTCCTTGAGTATCCCCTCTGGAGAAGCCTGTTTCTTAAGTCACCTGCTGCTTTTTTGAAGGATTCCAAAGTGGAACTATTCCTTCGTAGTCTTAAATATTCACCTATCGGTAAACTCTTAATTGTGTTATGATGATGGAAACTTCCAGCACATAATATGTTGTTAGTTGCTGTTCGTTTTCTGTATATGTCAGACTCTAGTGAATCTTATTGGTCCTTTTCAGAATAATTAACCTATCAACACATCTTTGATAAAGCTTTGAGTGACAGCCATAGTAGCCAATCTGCATAAATAACAAAGAAACACACAATGTTACAATTTAGGAATGATACAAAGTAACATTGTGGTTAATTAATGTAGTTCCTTATAAGGAAAAATTATTTATATAAAACTCTGATACAATATGGTTTATAAATTACATATGAAAACCACCAATATGAACTAATTTTCGCTATTTATTTAGAAGATATATATGATAATCAAACATAGGTGAAAAGCAGCTTCTACTGTTAAAAAACTCTACTGAAATAGACATGAAATAGACCTGTGTACTCAAGTGTCGTGAAATAATGTGTAAGAAATATATAAGTAAATGTGCTATTAATATAAACATATATACATATACGCATAAACATATAAACATACACCTATACCCACAAATATATAAAATATACAAAACATATGTGAGCAAGGGAATTAATATAGACAAATAAATAATTGTGCTAAAAAATGAACAGTGTTTTTAATGCACAAAATATTTATGTAAGAAACAGAGCTAGGGGTGACTGTGTTAATATATGTTTACGTTTACACATAGAAATGAAAGAAAAGAGATTCTTTTAAGTGATTTACCCTAAATATATATGGTTATATATATATATATATATATATATATATTTATATATATATATATATATATATATATATATATATACATACATACACAAAAACATATATTCAAAGTATCTCATATTAAGAATGTATTTATTTTTATTTATATTTTTATATTAACCCCTTAATGACCACATATAAAAAATGGTATTGGCAAATTTTGTGAGCAGCGCTAATTTAAATAAGTAAAAACAAGTAAAAACAAAACAGTCTTACTGCTCTGTTGCCTCCTGGTTATCTGGAGGGAAAGACACAAACAAGTGTAGGCGCATAGAATGGATTCCCAGTGTTATTTCATACGCTCCCAAACAGTCCAACTGCCGCCTCTCTCTGTCCCTGTGTGTTTCTCCCCACACCGGAAGTAGAAAAAGTAGCCAATCGATCTGAGTAGAAGAGAGTAGCGCAAGAGGACACGATTCAAGGCAGTTTTATTAACAGATAACACAGTACAATACAAGTACTACTTACAAACAGTAAGTGCAATCAGACATTTCACAAATTATGTTGTGAACATATGAGGTCTCAGTCCGCCAATCCAGATCACCACAGCTAGCCGATAGTTCTGACAGGGGATGTTCTCCTCCCAAATTCAGCCTCCAGCAGCAGGGCACCTTCTTTGACAGCAGATTTGACCAGTGTAGCTCAACGCGTTTCCCCCGGAGTACGCCCGGGCTTTTTCAAGAGCAGAATATTCAATAGGAGTGTGTGTCACTATTTCTAGCAGATGGTAAGATCTTATTGGTCTGTATAATAACAAATGCAAGGTTAATTATCCTTACACACCCATATCACAACAAACATCATTTTGGTGAGACATATACTATCTATACAATTGAGCTCACATACAATATAAAAATTAACCGTGTTACAGAATCTTAAAGGTAATGATTTTAAAAGAAACTAATTAAATTCAAATAACATAACAATCATGTTCACATAACAATCATGTTCGTAATATAAAATAATAATAATAATGCAATAACCGGTGAAATACATAGTGAAATTACATCATAGTACATAATAAAATACATCATATTAAAAGCAATTGATAGTAAACATATACAATATGATAATACATATATACACAAACACTAAAATAATATCTATACACTATAATAATATCTATGCTAAAATCTATACTTCTGAATTAAATAAATTCATATTTGTTAGAAATAATAAATAAAAAATTCATTAATTGCAATAGTCAAAATACAAACATTTAATTATATAGAAAAAAGAGAACATAAAAGGGGACTCAAAGGATTTACTATATATAATATAATATCCACAAAATATCCATATGGATATCCACGCATATACATACATACATGCATACATGTGCACACACCATTCTAAATTCATCTCTAGTAATATATTACTGCACATATAAGCATATACAAATACACACATGTGCATACACATATACACGTACAAATAAAAACATATATTTCAAAAGTGATGTCCTGAAACGAGATAAAACAAAAAACCATAATTAGTCAAATGCAAGGATAATATGACATAGCAGAGTAAAATAGGATAAAATAAGATAAAATAGACCATCAGGACAGGATGCATCATGACAAAGAGATCACAGAAAGGCCTGAACATCCAAGTCAATATTTAATCCATGTGGATCCAAGGTTTTCAGTTTATATATCCATTCTGTTTCTCTTTGTCTCAATGCTCTCAGTCTATTTTTATTATCAGGGGGTATCCAATCAATAATCTGTATCTCGAGGCCCCTAGGATCACTCCCATGGACTAATGAAAAGTGATTCGGAACACTATGTTTATTAAGACCATTCTTTATATTATATAGATGTTCATTAAACCTGGTTCTTGTCTTTCTTTTAGTGCGCCCTACATAGAGCAGCTCACATTTACACCTCAATAGGTATACAGTATATGTGGTCTCACAGTAACTATTGCAATTAATGAATTTTTAGGATTAGATTATTATTTCTAAGAAATATGAATTTATTTAATTCAGAAGTATAGATTTTAGCATAGATATTATTATAGTGTATAGATATTATTTTAGTGTTTGTGTATATATGTATTATCATATTGTATATGTTTACTATCAATTGCTTTTAATATGATGTATTTTATTATGTACTATGATGTAATTTCACTATGTATTTCACCGGTTATTGCATTATTATTATTATTTTATATTACGAACATGATTGTTATGTGAACATGATTGTTATGTTATTTGAATTTAATTAGTTTCTTTTAAAATCATTACCTTTAAAATTCTGTAACACGGTTAATTTTTATATTGTATGTGAGCTCAATTGTATAGATAGTATATGTCTCACCAAAATGATGTTTGTTGTGATATGGGTGTGTAAGGATAATTAACTTTGCATTGGTTAATATACAGACCAATAAGATCTTACCATCTGCTAGAAATAGTGACACACACTCCTATTGAATATTCTGCTCTTGAAAAAGCCTGGGCGTACTCCGGGGGAAACGCGTTGAGCTACACTGGTCAAGTCTGCTGTCAAAGAAGGTGCCCTGCTGCTGGAGGCTGAATTCGGGAGGAGAACATCCCCTGTCAGAACTATCGGCTAGCTGTGGTGATCTGGATTGGCGGACTGAGACCTCATATGTTCACAACATAATTTGTGAAATGTCTGATTGCACTTACTGTTTGTAAGTAGTACTTGTATTGTACTGTGTTATCTGTTAATAAAACTGCCTTGAATCGTGTCCTCTTGCAATACTCTCTTCTACTCAGATCGATTGGCTACTTTTTCTACTTCCGGTGTGGGGAGAAACACACAGGGACAGAGAGAGGTGGCAGTTGGACGGTTTGGGAGCGTATGAAATAACACTGGGAATCCATTCTATGCGCCTACACTTGTTTGTGTCTTTCCCTCCAGATAACCAGGAGGCAACAGAGCAGTAAGACTGTTTTGTTTTTACTTGTTTTTACTTATTTAAATTAGCGCTGCTCACAAAATTTGCCAATACCATTTTTTTATATGTTTCTCTGTTTCTCATTAGCAGCAGCTGTATTGTATCGTATTGCATTACGCTTGGTACTATGAATTGTATTTTTTTTTACTAATTTGATCATTTAATTTTTCACCGTGTTATTTTATTTTTATTTATTTGTTGAATTTGTCATTTCACTTGCTGAATATGTTTGTATAGGATTTAGTTATCAGATCCGATTACATTTGCATGTGTCATTTGCATGTGTTATTTCACCTGCAGAATATATATGTTTGCTTAGGATTCAGTTATCAGATCAGATTGCATTTGCATTTTCACTGATATTGGAACAGCTTGATTTGATTTTTATGCTCACACTGTCCCAATAATTAACAGCTTAATTTAATTTTTATGTTCATGTTGTCTCAATAATCATTATTACTCTATCCGAAAGCTATCTGTAATTAGAGTATAAGATTGCTTAGGACCTTCCCATGTCTTTCAAATTTTAAGAATAGGAAGATACAATTTATATCTGTAGGTTGCTTTAAGACTGTGGTGGTGTGTATTACACCAATCTATACACTATATTTTATACATATTTTTTATTTATCTATTTTAGTAGTAATTTTAATATCTTATATTGAAAATATTTTTTATTTTTTTTTGTAATGGCATCTGAAAATAGATTTGGAGATTACACATCTAGAATATGAAGAGAAAGATCTACTAACCTTCTAGTAGGAGGAGAGGGTATTGATGGTAATAATGATAATGCTAACCCTAAAGACTTATTTTCCAAATTGGAAGATTTGTTATTAAGTGACACAAAGGAATGGCAAGACCTCCTCCTTTTGGACAACTACATATTACACGATGTGGTCCCAAGAGGCCTAAGGTTTTTCAAGCAACATGTGTTTAAACTTGATGAAGTAGAGTTTATAACTGATTGGGAAAAGGCCTTTCACACCTGCTCCATTACTCTGATCAATATTTTAATTAAATATAGGGAATTCAGACTCAAACATTTGGAAGAGGAAATTAATGAAGTAGTAGACAAAGTACAAATATACAAAGATGATGACCATTGGATTAATCTAAATGTAAATATACAAAATAGGACAGCTAAATATGAAAAAGAGTTGAAATCTAAAAAACAAAAGAAATTGGCGAGGGATATTAAGGATTTTAAGAATAATGAAATATACACCTATCATAAAAAGACTGGGAAAGTAGAAGATTTGTCACAGCCAGCGGATAGTGATGTAAAGATAGTACAGACTGATGTAAATCATACTGTAATTCCTGTACCTGGTCCCAATTATAAAAATGGGTCTAATAATAAGAAAAATAACATGTGGTATAAGCAGAGGTCACATAATGGAAACTGGAGGGGACCTTATAACACTAAAAACAGCTATAATAACTCCTATGGAAAAGTGGATGAAGGTAGATATTTTAGGAATCATGATGAGTAGGGTAATTCTAATCATAATAGAGATTTTTTTGGGAATGGAAACTACAGAAGAACCCCTAATACTAAAAATAAGAATAACAATAAACAGGGTAGTAATTATAACTATCCACATACATATAATAGATTTGAAGGTCTGCACCATTATAATGGGAGTGATTGTGATAAACCCAGGGAGTCGGTATGGAACAGACTAGGGGCTAGGCCAAAACCTGATTATACCGCTTCTAATAATTTTGATTTTTTAGAGAGAGATCATGTCAGTCCGAATGTGAGACTAGGGAATCCAACACAAACAGAAGGCTTCTGGGAAACCAGGAGAAGACCTTCCAAAAGGGCGTTAGAAATAGAAGAGGGACAAGAGGGGGACGTAGAATACAGTCAGCCAAACAGAAAGAGGTTGAATTAATAAGCCTTAAGAAGGAAATAATTAACCTTTCAGATGTTGATTTAAGTAATGATGATATTAGATTATTAAGTAAGGGTCTCAATTTTGCGCCAAAGTCAAAGCCTAATAAATTCGAAGTATATATGGATATACAAAAGTTTGTGCGTAAGTTAACCTTGAAAAGGTACTTCTTGAAAGATAAAGCAAATCGAGATCAAACTAATAAGATATATCTAGAAAGTAAAGATCTGGAAACACTCAGGCCTAGATTTAGAGTTCGGCGGTAGCCGTCAAAACCAGTGTTAGAGGCTCCTAACGCTGGTTTTGGGCGCCCGCTGGTATTTGGAGTCAGTGATTAAAGGGTCTAACGCTCACTTTTCAGCCGCGACTTTTCCATACCGCAGATCCCCCTACGCCATTTGCGTAGCCTATCTTTTCAATGGGATCTTTCTAACGCTGGTATTTAGAGTCGTTTCTGCAGTGAGCGTTAGAGCTCTAACGACAAGATTCCAGCCGCCTGAAAATAGCAGGAGTTAAGAGCTTTCTGGCTAACGCCGGTTTATAAAGCTCTTAACTACTGTACCCTAAAGTACACTAACACCCATAAACTACCTATGTACCCCTAAACCGAGGTCCCCCCACATCGCCGCCACTCGATTAAAATTTTTAACCCCTAATCTGCCGACCGCCACCTACGTTATACTTATGTACCCCTAATCTGCTGCCCCTAACACCGCCGACCCCTGTATTATATCTATTAACCCCTAACTTGCCCCCCACAACGTCGCCGCAAGCTACTTAAAATAATTAACCCCTAATCTTCCGACCGCAAATCGCCGCCACCTACGTTATCCCTATGTACCCCTAATCTGCTACCCCTAACATCGCCGACCCCTATATTATATTTATTAACCCCTAATCTGCCCCCCACAACGTCGCCGACACCTACCTACACTTATTAACCCCTAATCTGCCGAGCGGACCTGAGCGCTACTATAATAAAGTTATTAACCCCTAATCCGCCTCACTAACCCTATCATAAATAGTATTAACCCCTAATCTGCCCTCCCTAACATCGCCGACACCTACCTTCAATTATTAACCCCTAATCTGCCGACCGGAGCTCACCGCTATTCTAATAAATGTATTAACCCCTAAAGCTAAGTCTAACCCTAACACTAACACCCCCCTAAGTTAAATATAATTTTTATCTAACGAAATAAATTAACTCTTATTAAATAAATAATTCCTATTTAAAGCTAAATACTTACCTGTAAAATACATCCTAATATAGCTACAATATAAATTATAATTATATTATAGCTATTTTAGGATTAATATTTATTTTACAGGCAACTTTGTAATTATTTTAACCAGGTACAATAGCTATTAAATAGTTAAGAACTATTTAATAGTTACCTAGTTAAAATAATTACAAATTTACCTGTAAAATAAATCCTAACCTAAGATATAATTAAACCTAACACTACCCTATCAATAAAATAATTAAATAAACTACCTACAATTACCTACAATTAACCTAACACTACACTATCAATACATTAATTAAACACAATTGCTACAAATAAATAAAATTAAATAAACTATCTAAAGTACAAAAAATAAAAAAGAACTAAGTTACAGAAAATAATAAAATATTTACAAACATAAGAAAAATATTACAACAATTTTAAACTAATTACACCTACTCTAAGCCCCCTAATAAAATAACAAAGCCCCCCAAAATAAAAAATTCCCTACCCTATTCTAAAATACAAATATTACAAGCTCTTTTACCTTACCAGCCCTGAACAGGGCCCTTTGCGGGGCATGCCCCAAGAATTTCAGCTCTTTTGCCTGTAAAAAAAAACATACTATACCCCCCCCCCAACATTACAACCCACCACCCACATACCCCTAATCTAACCCAAACCCCCCTTAAATAAACCTAACACTACCCCCCTGATGATCTTCCTACCTTGTCTTCACCATGCCAGGTTCACCGATCCGTCCTGGCTCCAAGATCTTCATCCAAGCCAAGCGGGGGCTAGACATCCACTGAAGAAGTCCAGAAGAGGGTCCAAAGTCTTCCTCCTATCCGGCAAGAAGAGGACATCCGGACCGGCAAACATCTTCTCCAAGCGGCATCTTCTATCTTCTTCCATCCGATGACGACCGGCTCCATCTTGAAGACCTCCAGCGCGGATCCATCCTCTTCTTCCGACGACTAGACGACGAATGACGGTTCCTTTAAGGGACGTCATCCAAGATGGCGTCCCTCGAATTCCGATTGGCTGATAGGATTCTATCAGCCAATCGGAATTAAGGTAGGAATTTTCTGATTGGCTGATGGAATCAGCCAATCAGAATCAAGTTCAATCCGATTGGCTGATCCAATCAGCCAATCAGATTGAGCTCGCATTCTATTGGCTGATCGGAACAGCCAATAGAATGCGAGCTCAATCTGATTGGCTGATTGGATCAGCCAATCGGATTGAACTATATTCTGATTGGCTGATTCCATCAGCCAATCAGAAAATTCCTACCTTAATTCCGATTGGCTGATAGAATCCTATCAGCCAATCGGAATTCGAGGGACGCCATCTTGGATGACGTCCCTTAAAGGAACCGTCATTCGTCGTCTAGTCGTCGGAAGAAGAGGATGGATCCGCGCTGGAGGTCTTCAAGATGGAGCCGGTCGTCATCGGATGGAAGAAGATAGAAGATGCCGCTTGGAGAAGATGTTTGCCGGTCCGGATGTCCTCTTCTTGCCGGATAGGAGGAAGACTTTGGACCCTCTTCTGGACTTCTTCAGTGGATGTCTAGCCCCCGCTTGGCTTGGATGAAGATCTTGGAGCCAGGACGGATCGGTGAACCTGGCATGGTGAAGACAAGGTAGGAAGATCATCAGGGGGGTAGTGTTAGGTTTATTTAAGGGGGGTTTGGGTTAGATTAGGGGTATGTGGGTGGTGGGTTGTAATGTTGGGGGGGGGGGTATAGTATGTTTTTTTTTACAGGCAAAAGAGCTGAAATTCTTGGGGCATGCCCCGCAAAGGGCCCTGTTCAGGGCTGGTAAGGTAAAAGAGCTTGTAATATTTGTATTTTAGAATAGGGTAGGGAATTTTTTATTTTGGGGGGCTTTGTTATTTTATTAGGGGGCTTAGAGTAGGTGTAATTAGTTTAAAATTGTTGTAATATTTTTCTTATGTTTGTAAATATTTTATTATTTTCTGTAACTTAGTTCTTTTTTATTTTTTGTACTTTAGATAGTTTATTTAATTTTATTTATTTGTAGCAATTGTGTTTAATTAATTTATTGATAGTGTATTGTTAGGTTAATTGTAGGTAATTGTAGGTAGTTTATTTAATTATTTTATTGATAGGGTAGTGTTAGGTTTAATTATATCTTAGGTTAGGATTTATTTTACAGGTAAATTTGTAATTATTTTAACTAGGTAACTATTAAATAGTTCTTAACTATTTAATAGCTATTGTACCTGGTTAAAATAATTACAAAGTTGCCTGTAAAATAAATATTAATCCTAAAATAGGTATAATATAATTATAATTTATATTGTAGCTATATTAGGGTTTATTTTACAGGTAAGTATTTAGCTTTAAATAGGAATTATTTATTTAATAAGAGTTAATTTATTTCGTTAGATAAAAATTATATTTAACTTAGGGGGGTGTTAGTGTTAGGGTTAGACTTAGCTTTAGGGGTTAATACATTTATTAGAATAGCGGTGAGCTCCGGTCGGAAGATTAGGGGTTAATAATTGAAGGTAGGTGTCGGCGATGTTAGGGAGGGCAGATTAGGGGTTAATACTATTTATGATAGGGTTAGTGAGGCGGATTAGGGGTTAATAACTTTATTATAGTAGCGCTCAGGTCCGCTCGGCAGATTAGGGGTTAATAAGTGTAAGGTTAGGGGTGTTTAGACTCGGGGTACATGTTAGGGTGTTAGGTGCAGACTTAGGAGGTGTTTCCCCATAGGAAACAATGGGGCTGCGTTAGGAGCTGAACGCTGCTTTTTTGCAGGTGTTAGGTTTTTTTTCAGCTCAAACAGCCCCATTGTTTCCTATGGGAGAATCGTGCACGAGCACGTTTTTGATGCCGGCCGCGTCCGTAAGCAACTCTGGTATCGAGAGTTGCATTTGCGGTAAAAATGCTCTACGCTCCTTTTTTGGAGCCTAACGCAGCATTTGTTTGAACTCTCGATACCAGAGTTAAATTTATGGTGCGGCCA
Organism: Bombina bombina; assembly: GCF_027579735.1. Lineage (NCBI taxonomy): Eukaryota > Metazoa > Chordata > Amphibia > Anura > Bombinatoridae > Bombina > Bombina bombina. The sequence goes on along the minus strand of NC_069504.1, from coordinate 189,561,331 downwards.
GAAAAAAACCCGCGGAGCGTTAACAGCCCTTTTACCGCCGAACTCTAAATCTAGCCGTTAGAATTTTAAAGGATCTCGAACATACCCCTTATTCTAATGATGTAGATCTAGGGCCAGAGACTGAAATTGAGAGTCTAGATCTCTCTGGACTATCTGAATATGAAGAGGCAAGGCCAATACGCCATACAAATTTTAAAGGTAAATCACTATTCTACCCGGTAAATACACAAGGTGATCAGCTGCCAGTTTTTAATAAATTGGTTTGTGAAGAATTGAATACCGAACTCTCTAAATGTAAAATTAATAAGTTCAATGATAATCTTAATTGGAAAGAGAGGAAGGCTCTTGAATCTTTAAAAATTAATAGGGATATAGTCCTGAGATCAGCTGATAAGGGGGGCGGACTGGTCATCCAGAATAGAGCTGAGTATGTTGCTGAAGCACATAGGCTCTTAGGGGATCCTCTTGTATATAAGAGATTGGATAGAGACCCTACTATTGATTTTCAGAAAGAGTTAAATTGTTTTGTTATGACAGCTAAAGACAAAGAGGTTCTCACTAATGTTGAGGTGAATTACATTATACAAAGAACTCCAAAGGTGCCCACATTTTACCACTTGCCAAAAGTGCATAAATGCTTAATTAACCCCCCAGGGAGGCCCATCATCTCAGGGATTGGGTCCATTTGTTGTAATCTATCTAACTATGTTGACCATTATCTACAACCTCTTGTAAAGAAAACAAGAGCCTATCTAAAAGACACTAGTGAGGTTATTAGCATCTTTGAAGGGATAGAATGGGAGGATGATTATTGGTGGGCTACTTTTGATGTGTCATCACTATACACCAACATTACACATGAGAAAGGTGTCCTATCCATTAAACAGGCTTTTATGTATCATGATATTCCGGATGTACATTTACAGTTTATTTTGGATTCTATTGTGTTTATTCTTTCTCACAATTATTTTGAGTTTGAAAATTCATTTTATTTACAGCTCAAAGGGACGGCAATGGGGACTACCTTTGCCCCATCTTATGCCAACATTTTTATGGATAATTTTGAGAAAGATTGCATATGGAATAACAACCCCTTTAGCAGTAATATCATTAAGTATTACAGATACATAGATGACGTTATTATTTTATGGAAAGGCACATCAGTATCTTTAACTCAGTTTACAGAGTATATAAATAGGAATGCCTTTGATCTGGAATTTACAGGTACCAGCTCTCAGGAGAAGATTATTTTTCTTGATATCTGCCTTATGAAGAATCCCCTAGATAATAAGGTCATAGTTAAAAGCCAGAGGAAAAATGTGGACAGGAACAGCTTTGTGGATGCTAAGAGTGGCCATCTAAGGAACTGGAAGGCTAATATTCCCGTAAGCCAGTACACTAGAATTAGAAGAAACTGTACATTGCTTAGTAACTTTGAAAAAGAGGCAAAAGAATTAGATAATAAATTTGTATCTAAGGGATATGATACTGGTCTTCTCACTACAGCTAAACAAAGAGCTAGGGAGATGGATAGAGTAAAACTTATTGGAAATAAGAATACTCCAAAGCCCAATAAGTGTGGTGATAATGAAGTACGCTTTATTACAACTTATAATGAGGGAGCCCGAGTGATTAAGAAAGTAATGAGGAAACATTGGGGGATTTTAAAATCTGACCCCATCTTGGGTGAGATGATAGGGGATAAACCACTCATTACTTTTAGAAAAAATAGGAATTTAAAGAATCATTTGGCACTCAGCAAGTTAAAAAAGTTAGAGGCTGGGCCAAGGAAGATTAATGAGAAGGGAGGTACACTTCACAATTGGTTATCTCTACCTATGGGCACATATAAATGTAATAAAGGGAAATGTAATATGTGCTCACATGTAAAAAGAGGCAATGAGTTTGTAAATTCTGAGGGGACAAAACATTTTGAGATCAGATATAGATGTAACTGTGAGACCACATATACTGTATACCTATTGAGGTGTAAATGTGAGCTGTTCTATGTAGGGCGCACTAAAAGAAAGACAAGAACCAGGTTTAATGAACATCTATATAATATAAAGAATGGTCTTAATAAACATAGTGTTCCGAATCAATTTTCATTAGTCCATGGGAGTGATCCTAGGGGCCTCGAGATACAGATTATTGATTGGATACCCCCTGATAATAAAAATAGACTGAGAGCATTGAGACAAAGAGAAACAGAATGGATATATAAACTGAAAACCTTGGATCCACATGGATTAAATATTGACTTGGATGTTCAGGCCTTTCTGTGATCTCTTTGTCATGATGCATCCTGTCCTGATGGTCTATTTTATCTTATTTTATCCTATTTTACTCTGCTATGTCTTATTATCCTTGCATTTGACTAATTATGGTTTTTTGTTTTATCTCGTTTCAGGACATCACTTTTGAAATATATGTTTTTATTTGTACGTGTATATGTGTATGCACGTGTGTATATGTGTATATGATTATATGTGCAGTAATATATTACTAGAGATTAATTTAGAATGGTGTGTGCACATGTATGCATGTATGTATGTATATGCATGGATATCCATATGGATATTTTGTGGATATTATATTATATATAGTAAAACCTTTGAGTCCCCTTTTATGTTCTCTTTTTTCTATATAATTAAATGTTTGTATTTTGACTATTGCAATTAATGAATTTTTAGGATTAGATTATTATTTCAAACAAATATGAATTTATTTAATTCAGAAGGATAGATTTTAGTATAGATATTATTATAGTGTATAGATATTATTTTAGTGTTTGTGTATATATGTATTATCATATTGTATATGTTTACTATCAATTGATTTTAATATGATGTATTTTATTATGTACTATGATGTAATTTCACTATGTATTTCACCGGTTATTGCATTATTATTATTATTTTATATTACGAACATGATTGTTATGTGAACATGATTGTTATGTTATTTGAATTTAATTCCTTTCTTTTAAAATCATTACCTTTAAGATTCTGTAACACGGTTAATTTTTATATTGTATGTGAGCTCAATTGTATAGATAGTATATGTCTCACCAAAATGATGTTTGTTGTGATATGGGTGTGTAAGGATAATTAACCTTGCATTGGTTAATATACAGACCAATAAGATCTTACCATCTGCTAGAAATAGTGACACACACTCCTATTGAATATTCTGCTCTTGAAAAAGCCCGGGCGTACTCCGGGGGAAACGCGTTGAGCTACACTGGTCAAGTCTGCTGTCAAAGAAGGTGCCCTGCTGCTGGAGGCTGAATTCGGGAGGAGAACATCCCCTGTCAGAACTATCGGCTAGCTGTGGTGATCTGGATTGGCGGACTGAGACCTCATATGTTCACAACATAATTTGTGAAATGTCTGATTGCACTTACTGTTTGTAAGTAGTACTTGTATTGTACTGTGTTATCTGTTAATAAAACTGCCTTGAATCGTGTCCTCTTGCAATACTCTCTTCTACTCAGATCGATTGGCTACTTTTTCTACTTCCTGTGTGGGGAGAAACACACAGGGACAGAGAGAGGCGGCAGTTGGACTGTTTGGGAGCGTATGAAATAACACTGGGAATCCATTCTATGCGCCTACACTTGTTTGTGTCTTTCCCTCCAGATAACCAGGAGGCAACAGAGCAGTAAGACTGTTTTGTTTTTACTTGTTTTTACTTATTTAAATTAGCGCTGCTCACAAAATTTGCCAATACCATTTTTTTATATGTTTCTCTGTTTCTCGTTAGCAGCAGCTGTATTGTATCGTATTGCATTACGCTTGGTACTATGAATTGTATTTTTTTGTACTAATTTGATCATTTAATTTTTCACCGTGTTATTTTATTTTTATTTATTTGTTGAATTTATCATTTCACTTGCTGAATATGTTTGTATAGGATTTAGTTATCAGATCCGATTACATTTGCATGTGTCATTTGCATGTGTTATTTCACCTGCAGAATATATATGTTTGCTTAGGATTCAGTTATCAGATCAGATTCCATTTGCATTTTCACTGATATTGGAACAGCTTGATTTGATTTTTATGCTCACGCTGTCCCAATAATTAACAGCTTAATTTAATTTTTATGTTCATGTTGTCTCAATAATCATTATTACTCTATCCAAAAGCTATCTGTAATTAGAGTATAAGATTGCTTAGGACCTTCCCATGTCTTTCAAATTTTAAGAATAGGAAGATACAATTTATATCTGTAGGTTGCTTTAAGACTGTGGTGGTGTGTATTACACCAATCTATACACCAATCTATACACTATATTTTATACATATTTTTTATTTATCTATTTTAGTAGTAATTTTAATATCTTATATTGAAAATATTTTTTATTTTTTTTTGTAATGGCATCTGAAAATAGATTTGGAGACTACACATCTAGAATATCAAGAGAAAGATCTACTAACCTTCTAGTAGGAGGAGAGGGTATTGATGGTAATAATGATAATGCTAACCCTAAAGACTTATTTTCCAAATTGGAAGATTTGTTATTAAGTGACACAAAGGAATGGCAAGACCTCCTCCTTTTGGACAACTACATATTACACGATGTGGTCCCAAGAGGCCTAAGGTTTTTCAAGCAACATGTGTTTAAACTTGATGAAGTAGAGTTTATAACTGATTGGGAAAAGGCCTTTCACACCTGCTCCATTACTCTGATCAATATTTTAATTAAATATAGGGAATTCAGACTCAAACATTTAGAAGAGGAAATTAATGAAGTAGTAGACAAAGTACAAATATACAAAGATGATGACCATTGGATTAATCTAAATGTAAATATACAAAATAGGACAGCTAAATATGAAAAAGAGTTGAAATCTAAAAAACAAAAGAAATTGGCGAGGGATATTAAGGATTTTAAGAATAATGAAATATACACCTATCATAAAAAGACTGGGAAAGTAGAAGATTTGTCACAGCCAGCGGATAGTGATGTAAAGATAGTACAGACTGATGTAAATCATACTGTAATTCCTGTACCTGGTCCCAATTATAAAAATGGGTCTAATAATAAGAAAAATAACATGTGGTATAAGCAGAGGTCACATAATGGAAACTGGAGGGGACCTTATAACACTAAAAACAGCTATAATAACTCCTATGGAAAAGTGGATGAAGGTAGATATTTTAGGAATCATGATGAGTATGGTAATTCTAATGATAATAGAGAATTTTTTGGGAATGGAAACTACAGAAGAACCCCTAATACTAAAAATAAGAATAACAATAAACAGAGTAGTAATTATAACTATCCACATACATATAATAGATTTGAAGGTCTGCACCATTATAATGGGAGTGATTGTGATAAACCCAGGGAGTTGGTATGGAACAGACTAGGGGCTAGGCCAAAACCTGATTATACCGCTTCTAATAATTTTGATTTTTTAGAGAGAGATCATGTCAGTCCGAATGTGAGACTAGGGAATCCAACACAAACAGAAGGCTTCTGGGAAACCAGGAGAAGACCTTCCAAAAGGGCGTTAGAAATAGAAGAGGGACAAGAGGGGGACGTAGAATACAGTCAGCCAAACAGAAAGAGGTTGAATTAATAAGCCTTAAGAAGGAAATAATTAACCTTTCAGATGTTGATTTAAGTAATGATGATATTAGATTATTAAGTAACGGTCTCAATTTTGCGCCAAAGTCAAAGCCTAATAAATTCGAAGTATATATGTATATACAAAAGTTTGTGCGTAAGTTAACCTTGAAAAGGTACTTCTTGAAAGATAAAGCAAATCGAGATCAAACTAATAAGATATATCTAGAAAGTAAAGATCTGGAAACACTCAGAATTTTAAAGGATCTCGAACATACCCCTTATTCTAATGATGTAGATCTAGGGCCAGAGACTGAAATTGAGAGTCTAGATCTCTCTGGACTATCTGAATATGAAGAAGCAAGGCCAATACGCCATACGAATTTTAAAGGTAAATCACTATTCTACCCGGTAAATACACAAGGTGATCAGCTGCCAGTTTTTAATAAATTGGTTTGTGAAGAATTGAATACCGAACTCTCTAAATGTAAAATTAATAAGTTCAATGATAATCCTAATTGGAAAGAGAGGAAGGCTCTTGAATCTTTAAAAACCAATAGGGATATAGTCCTGAGATCAGCTGATAAGGGGGGCGGACTGGTCATCCAGAATAGAGCTGAGTATGTTGCTGAAGCACATAGGCTCTTAGGGGATCCTCTTGTATATAAGAGATTGGATAGAGACCCTACTATTGATTTTCAGAAAGAGTTAAATTGTTTGGTTATGACAGCTAAAGACAAAGAGGTTCTCACTAATGATGAGGTGAATTACATTATACAAAGAACTCCAAAGGTGCCCACGTTTTACCACTTGCCAAAAGTGCATAAATGCTTAATTAACCCCCCAGGGAGGCCCATCATCTCGGGGATTGGGTCAATTTGTTGTAATCTATCTAACTATGTTGACCATTATCTACAACCTCTTGTAAAGAAAACAAGAGCCTATCTAAAAGACACTAGTGAGGTTATTAGCATCTTTGAAGGGATAGAATGGGAGGATGATTATTGGTGGGCTACTTTTGATGTGTCATCACTATACACCAACATTACACATGAGAAAGGTGTCCTATCCATTAAACAGGCTTTTATGTATCATGATATTCCGGATGTACATTTACAGTTTATTTTGGATTCTATTGTGTTTATTCTTTCTCACAATTATTTTGAGTTTGAAAATTCATTTTATTTACAGCTCAAAGGGACGGCAATGGGGACTACCTTTGCCCCATCTTATGCCAACATTTTTATGGATAATTTTGAGAAAGATTGCATATGGAATAACAACCCCTTTAGCGGTAATATCATTAAGTATTACAGATACATAGATGACGTTATTATTTTATGGAAAGGCACATCAGTATCTTTAACTCAGTTTACAGAGTATATAAATAGGAATGCCTTTGATCTGGAATTTACAGGTACCAGCTCTCAGGAGAAGATTATTTTTCTTGATATCTGCCTTATGAAGAATCCCCTAGATAATAAGGTCATAGTTAAAAACCAGAGGAAAAATGTGGACAGGAACAGCTTTGTGGATGCTAAGAGTGGCCATCTAAGGAACTGGAAGGCTAATATTCCCGTAAGCCAGTACACTAGAATTAGAAGAAACTGTACATTGCTTAGTGACTTTGAAAAAGAGGCAAAAGAATTAGATAATAAATTTGTATCTAAGGGATATGATACTGGTCTTCTCACTACAGCTAAACAAAGAGCTAGGGAGATGGATAGAGTAAAACTTATTGGAAATAAGAATACTCCAAAGCCCAATAAGTGTGGTGATAATGAAGTACGCTTTATTACAACTTATAATGAGGGAGCCCGAGTGATTAAGAAAGTAATGAGGAAACATTGGGGGATTTTAAAGTCTGACCCCATCTTGGGTGAGATGATAGGGGATAAACCACTCATTACTTTTAGAAAAAATAGGAATTTAAAGAATCATTTGGCACCCAGCAAGTTAAAAAAGTTAGAGGCTGGGCCAAGGAAGATTAATGAGAAGGGAGGTACACTTCACAATTGGTTATCTCTACCTATGGGCACATATAAATGTAATAAAGGGAAATGTAATATGTGCTCACATGTAAAAAGAGGCAATGAGTTTGTAAATTCTGAGGGGACAAAACATTTTGAGATCAGATATAGATGTAACTGTGAGACCACATATACTGTATACCTATTGAGGTGTAAATGTGAGCTGCTCTATGTAGGGCGCACTAAAAGAAAGACAAGAACCAGGTTTAATGAACATCTATATAATATAAAGAATGGTCTTAATAAACATAGTGTTCCGAATCACTTTTCATTAGTCCATGGGAGTGATCCTAGGGGCCTCGAGATACAGATTATTGATTGGATACCCCCTGATAATAAAAATAGACTGAGAGCATTGAGACAAAGAGAAACAGAATGGATATATAAACTGAAAACCTTGGATCCACATGGATTAAATATTGACTTGGATGTTCAGGCCTTTCTGTGATCTCTTTGTCATGATGCATCCTGTCCTGATGGTCTATTTTATCTTATTTTATCCTATTTTACTCTGCTATGTCATATTATCCTTGCATTTGACTAATTATGGTTTTTTGTTTTATCTCGTTTCAGGACATCACTTTTGAAATATATGTTTTTATTTGTACGTGTATATGTGTATGCACGTGTGTATATGTGTATATGCTTATATGTGCAGTAATATATTACTAGAGATGAATTTAGAATGGTGTGTTACATTAGAACACTGATATCTGTCAGGAATCTATGAATATCCATTAACATGTATATATTTTATTTTAGTAGACATCTGAAAGTATTGATCTAGGCCCATTTTGGTATATTTCATGCCATCATTTCGCCGCCAAATGCGATTAAATACAAAAAATCGTTCACTTTTTCACTAATTTTTTCACAAACTTTTGGTTTCTCACTGAAATTATTTACAAACAGCTTTTGCAATTATGGCTTACATGGTTGTAAATTCTTCTCTGGGATCCCTTTGTTCAGAAATAGCAGACATATATGGCTTTGCTTTTTAGCAATTAGAAGGCTGCTAAATGCCACTGCGCAGTACATGTGTATTATGCCCAGCAGTGAAGGGGTTAATTAGGGAGCATGTAGGGAGCTTTTAGAGGTAATTTTAGCTTTAGTGTAGTGTAGTAGAGAACCCCAAGTATTGATCTAGGCCAATTTTGGTATATTTCATGCCACCATTTCACCGCCAAAAGCAATCAAATAAAAACTTTTTTTAAATTTTTCACAATTTTAGGTTTCTCACTGAAATCATTTACAAACAGCTTGTGCAATTATGGCACAAATGGTTGTAAATGCTTCTCTGGGATCCCCTTTGTTCACAAATAGCAGACATATATGGCTTTGGCATTGCTTTTTGGTAATTAGAAGGCCGCTAAATGCCACTGCGCACCACACGTGTATTATGCCCAGCAGTGAAGGGGTTAATTATGTAGCTTGTAGGGTTAATTTTAGCTTTAGTGTAGTGTAGTAGACAACCCAAAGTATTGATCTAGGCCCATTTTGGTATATTTCATGCCACCATTTCACCGTCAAATGCGATTAAATAAAAAAAAAAATGTTCCCTATTTAACAAACTTTTTTACAAACTTTAGGTTCTCACTGAAATTATTTACAAACAGCTTGTGCAATTATGGCTAATATGGTTGTAAATGCTTCTCTGGGATCCCCTTTGTTCAGAAATAGCAGACATATATGGCTTTGGCGTTGCTTTTTGGTAATTGGAAGGCCCCCAAATGCCGCTGCGCATCACACGTGTATTATGGCTAACAGCGATGGGGTTAATTATGTAGCTTGTAGGGAGCTTGCAGGGTTAATTTTAGCTTAGTGTAGAGCTCAGCCTCCCACCTGAAACATCAGACCCCCTGATTCCTCCCAAACAGCTCTCTTCCCTCCCCCACCCCACAATTGTCCCCGCCATCTTAAGTACTGGCAGAAACTCTGCCAGTACTAAAATAAAAGCTATATTTGGGCTTTTTTTTTGTTTTTTCTTAGCATATTTACATATGCTGCTATGTAGGATCCCCCCTTAGCCCCCAACCTCACTGATCCCCCACCAAACAGCTCTCTAACCCTCCCCCTCTGCCTTAATGGGCGCCATCTTGGGTACTGGCAGCTGTCTGCCAGTACCCAGTTTAGTAAACAAAGTATGTTGTTTTTTTTAATTTAATTGCCCTTTTCTGTAGTGTAGCTTCCCCCCTCCCCAAGACCAACCCCCCACCCCTTCCAGATCCCTTAGATGATTATTTAATTTTTTTTTTAAATGTTTTTTTTTTACTTTTATTAAACTTTGTTTTTCTGCAGTGTAGCGGGTCCCTCCCGCTCCCGCCCCGTGCACGCGCCCACCTGCCACCCCCCGTGCACGCGCGAGCTCCCATGCGTGCTCCCGCAAGTCCCGCCCCCGATCCCGCCCCCCTCCACTTCACTCTGCATATTGATGGCCGCCCACCCGCCTCCCAGGCTTGCTCTCACCCACCAACGATACCGGCCACCGATGTCCGGTGCAGAGAGGGCCACAGAGTGGCTCTCTCTGCATCGGATGGCCAAGGGGGGTTATTGCAGGATGCCTCAATATCGAGGCATCACTGAAATAACCAGAAAGCAGCTGGATGCGAGCAGGATCGCTTCCAGTTGCTTTCCAGACCAAGGACGTACGCCACACGTCCTAGGTCATTAACTGTATTTTTTTTGAGGACGTGTGGCGTACGTCCTTGGTCGTTAAGGGGTTAAAACATTCAAATCAAATTCAGTATATTAAGCCCTAAGGGATGTAAAGTCTTAAAATTAAAAATACACTCAGCTTCTTGTCTAAGTAATTGGGCCTCCATATTGCCACCTCTATTTCTAGAATGTAGTTTTTTTACACCCCAAAATTTGAAAAAAAAATTATCTCCTTGATTTTATTGCTATGTTTGCAAGCATTGCAAGTGTAACAAGGGTAAAAACCCACTAATTTAGTCCTTAAAAGATCAGTATCAGAATTTTTATTTTTATATTCACTGGCTGATAGGTAGTTTTTTTTTAATTGTTTTGCTTTTTTAAAAATAATGTTAGGGTTATTTTTTACTCTATCACCCAAAATTTGGTCATCTTTAATAAAGTGCCAATGTTTCTTCAAATTTTTTTTTTAATTTCAAAGTGCTGAGTGCTATAATTGGTAATGAAACGTAAAAATAAAGGCTCCTCCTTATTGGATGTTTGTAAAATTTGTTTTTGTCTGGGATTAAGTAGCGTGTTTCTATCTATGTGTTTAACTTCTTGTTTGGCATTTTGTATAATTTGCATGTTATATCCTTTCTCTTTGAATCTTTCAGTGATTATTTTTGTATGAGATTCAAATTTATCCATATTTGAACAGTTTTTTTTAATGCGTAAAAATTGACTCTTTGGAATATTAAATTTCCATCTTTCAAGATGACAGCTCTCATTGTGAATATAATTATTGGCATCAATGAGTTTAAAATATGTGCTCGTATTAATCTGATTATTATGGATCTAAATGGATTTTGTTACAGCTAAATTCATGTGTAAAACTTAGTCCAAAGTTATTTGTATTCAGATCTTCAATGAAAATCTCCAACAATTCAACATCTCCTCTCCAGATGATGAAGATATCATCTATGTAGCGATTATAAAGCAAGAGGTTCGCCTCCCAGTTATTTTGGGTGATGAATAGTTTTTAAAAATGCCCATAAATAAATTAGCATAACTGGGGGCGAACCTCGTGCCCATTGCTGTACCTTTAATTTGCCTAAATAATTGTTCATTAAACACGAAGATGTTATTATTAAGTATAAAATCAATACAGTTTAATATAAATACTTTTTGTGTCTCTGCTATTTGTACATCTTCATCTAAAAAATATTTAGTTGCTGCGAGACCAAGTTGGTGATCAATGTTTGTATAAAGTGAATTAACATCACAGGTAAAAAGAAGATAGTTATCTTCCCATTTAATGTCGTTCCAAATATTCAAAAGTTGGGTGGAGTCTTTGAGATAAGACAGTAGTCTAGTGACATAACTTTATAAAAAGAAATCCACATATTGTGAAATATTTGATGTCAATGACCTAATTCCGGAAATAATTGGCCTTCCGGGTGGTCTTTGTAAATTTTTGTGCACTTTTGGGCAAAAAATAAAAAGTTGGAATTTTTGGATATTTAACATTTAAAAATTCAAACTCGGAGTTGGTTAAGATACCCATTGTATATGCTTCTTTTTGTATATTATCTAATTCTGACTGTTGTTTTTTTATGGCGTTGTTTTTAAGTTTAATATATGTTTATATTTCATTCAGCAATCTTCCTGATTCATCTAGATAGTAGCTAGTGTCCATAGTAACCACACTATCTGTCAAGAAATCCATTGTTTTTCACAGACGCTGTCTGTAAGAAGTCACTACAGCCTCTGCATTGCTTCATCACCTGTGGGAAACTATCAATCAAACGCTGTCTTTCTGGAATACCAAAACACACACAGACACTGTCTGTTTGAATTGCAGCACTCAATTAGAGATGCTGTCTTTTGAAGCTATTGCTTATAGTAACCCACCAATCCCAACATTTGGTTTGTGAGCTGACTCAGCTGTCACTCTTTCCTCCTACGATACACTCTGGAGTGAATTACACGATCTACGTTCTCCACCTAACCTGCAAAATCATCAAAATCAACATTTTTTAGCCTTGTTCTTTCATTAGCGATTGTTGAAAGATATACCTGCAAAATCATCTAAATCAACACTTTTTTAGCCTTGTTCTTTCATTAGCGGTTGTTGAAAGATATAACTGCTCATCCTCGCAAAAGGATTTTTTTGGGCTCCTGGTCTATTAAGGTACTGTTTACGGTTATTTAACCACCGTTCTAAGAGACATTATTTTAGACTTGCATTGTACTCCTATCAAGAAATGCACTTCTAATCTTAGATTTTTTAGATATAATTGTTTGCACATATTGTTCTTAAAATATTGTTCTTGACATATTGCATCTCACTCAATGCCATTTTAGTTGTTAGCTAATACCTTGCAAGGTTTAGTGTTTTTAATGTTTATATAAATTTATTCACCTGCATATTAAAGTGTTTACATTTTTAAACAGAGATTTAGGTTTCTTTTAGTCCTTTATATAGTATAACAGTTATCACAAATTATTACATTTTATACTATCTCATTTAGTGTTCACCTTATATATTAGGTATCATATACTTTTTTATATATTATCACATATTTTATTTTCTCAATTTGCTATTAATTTAGAGCTCACCTTATTGTCTTTTTTCATTATTATTATTTACATCTTGAGGAAGGTTGTAATTTTTAGGTGTAGCTTATATTGAGTCTTAGAAGTGTTTCCCTCATATTGTTGTTTTCCCAAGAAATTTATAGTGGATAGATTCCATAACAAATGGACTATCAAAAAGCATATAATGTGCAAAAGCACAAATGTAATCTATTGTGTATCATGCAAATGTGATCTACTTTACGTAAGAATGACTACCAGGAACCTAGGGAGGAGAATAACAGAACACTTAAGCAACATTAGAAAAGCTAGTAAGGATGTAGAAAAAGGTAAAAAAAATTCACCAGTGTCTAAATTGTTTTGATTTCAACTCTAATTTTCACCTAGAATGCTGTTCTTAGCTGCTCCTGGCACCTGAAGCCGACAATTCCTGCTATCGGCCAGGAATACAGGGGAGCAGCTTCCAGCATTCTAGTTTTAATTGTTTGGATGTTTTGTAATTTGGTGGAACTCACAGGAGGTATTTGTTGGCGATTATATTTCATCTTAACTCTTATAATGGTTACCATTAAAGGTTAAATTTTAACTTTAGTTATACTTAGCTGTTTATGTAAAAAGCAATTTTACAATTTCACACTTAGCTGGAATGGCCAGCATATTTAACAGTTATTACTGATTATTTAGTTTCATATTAGCAGCATAATATTACAAGTTGTTAGGAATGAGTGCTATTCTAGTGATGTTGCGAATAGTTCGCTGGCGAATAGTTCCCGGGAACATAGCATGTTCGCGTTCGCTGCAGCAGGCGAACATATGCAATGTTTGATCCGCCCCCTATTCGTCATCATTGAGTAAATTTTGACCCTGTACCTCACAGTCAGCAGACACATTCCAGCCAATCAGCAGCAGACCCTCGCTCCCAGACCCTCTCAGCTCCTGGACAGCAGCCATTTTAGATTCATTCGGAAGCTGCATTGTTAGTGAGAGGAGGGACAGTGTAGCTGCTGGTGATTTTATAGGGAAATTGATAGCTAGGCTAGTGTATTCAGTGTCCACTACAGTCCTGAAGGACTCATCTGATCTCTGCTGTAAGGACAGCACCCCAAAAAGCCCTTTTTAGGGCTAGAACATTTTTCCCTGTGTAATCTAATTGCAGTTACTTGCCTGCCAAGCCACTTGTCCAGTGCCTCCACTCATATCTGGTGTAACAGTAGTGTAAATTTAAAAAAAAAAAACTTTTTTGACTGTGAAACATCAGTCTGCTAGTGTAATCTAATTGCAGTTTCCTGCCTGCCAGCATGTGTGCCAGGCTCACAGCGTATACTGTGCCCACTTGCCCAGTGCCACCACTCATATCTGTTGTAACAGTAGTGTAAATTTAAAAAAAAAACTTTTTTGACTGTGAAACATCAGTCTGCTTGTGTAATCTAATTGCAGTTGCCTGCCTGCCAGCGTGTGTGCCAGTCCCACTTGCCCAGTGCCACCAATGATATCTGGTGTAACAGTAGTGTACATTTAAAAAAAAAATTGACTGTGAAACATCAATCTGCTTGTGAAATCTAATTGCAGTTGCCTGCCTGCCAGCGTGTGTGCCAGGCTCTCAGCGTATACTGTGCCCACTTGCCCAATGCCACCACTCATATCTGTTGTAACAGTAGTGTAAATTTAAAAAAAAAAAAAAACTTTTTTGACTGTGAAACATCACTCTGCTAGTGTAATCTAATTGCAGTTGCCTTCCTGCCAGCGTGTGTGCCAGGCCCACTTGCCCAGTGCCACCACTCATATCTGGTGTAGCAGTAGTATAAATTTAAAAAAAAAACTTTTTTGACTGTGAAACATCAGTCTGCTTGTGTAATCTAATTGCAGTTGCCTGCCTCCCAGCGTGTGTGCCAGGCCCACTTGCCCAGTGCCATCACTCATATCTGGTGTAACAGTAGAGTAAATTTAAAAAAAAAAAAAAAATTCGACTGTGAAACATCAGTCTGCTAGTGTAATCTAATTGCAGTTGCCTGCCTGCCAGCATGTGTGCCAGGCTCACAGCGTATACTGTGCCCACTTGCCCAGTGACACCACTCATATCTGGTGTAACAGTAGTGTAAATATAAAAAAACAAAAACTTTTTTGACTGTGAAACATCAGTCTGCTAGTGTAATCTAATTGCAGTTGCCAGCATGTGTGCCAGGCTCACAGTGTATAATGTGCCCACTTGCCCAGTGCCACCACTCATATCTGGTGTAACAGTAGTGTAAATTTAAAAAAACAAAAACTTTTTTGACTGTGAAACATCAGTCTGCTAGTGTAATCTAATTGCCGTTGCCTGCCTGCCTGCCAGCATGTGTGCCAGGCTCACAGCGTATACTGTGCCCACTTGCCCAGTGCCACCACTCATATCTGGTGTAACAGTAGTGTAAATTTAAAAAAAAAACTTTTTTGACTGTGAAACATCAGTCTGCTTGTGTAATCTAATTGCAGTTGCCTGCCTGCCAGCGTGTGTGCCAGACTAACAGCGTATACTGTGCCCACTTGCCCAGTGCCACCACTCATATCTGGTGCAACAGTACTGTAATTTTTTTTAAAAAAATTTGGACTGTGAAACATCAGTCTGCTTTTTTGTGTCAGGCTCACAGCGTATACTGTGCCCACTTGCCCAGTGCCACCACTCATATCTTGTTTAATAGTAGTGTAAGTGTACATTTAAAAAAAATTGACAGGCAGAGGCAGGCCACCCCGCAGGTGCCATTGTGGTCGTAGTGCTGTGATTCCCTTTGGACCTAGAATAATGCCCAGTGTTCAGAGGCCACATACCATGAACTCGAAAGTTCTGAGGAGGACATAGTTGACTTTTTAACACAGGACACCCAATCTTCTATAGCTTCCGCTCCGAACCTTGACGCACCATGCTCCTCCAGCTTATCTTTGGGCACCTCTCAAGTTACCACTCGCCCACCTGCCGCCACCACCAACACTAGCACCACAGCTGCTTCACTTGATCTGTCATAGGAGTTATTTACACAGCAGTTGGAAGAAATGAGTGATGGGCAACCATCATTGACAGAGTATGTAGATAACAGTGATATATCTCAGTCAGGCAGCATTACAGACATGGACGTATGGTGTGATGATGATGATGTTGTACCCACTGCTGCTTCCTTTGTTGATTTGTCAGATACAAGTGAAGTCGTTGATGATGACGATGCATCCGTGGATGTCACGTGGGTGCCCACTAGAAGAGAAGAAGAACAGGGGGAAAGCTCAGATGGGGAGACAGAGAGGAGGAGGAGGAGACGAGTTGGAAGCAGGGGGAGGTCGTCGCAAGGAGCTAGTGGCACAGTCAGACAGCATGCATCGGCACCCGGGGTCAGCCAGACAGCACGCCAATCAACGCATGCTGTTGCCACCACCAGAATACCGTCATCGCAGAGCTCAGCAGTGTGGAATTTTTTGTGTGTGTCTGCCTCTGACAACAGCGATGCCATTTGCAACCTGTGCCAAAAGAAACTGAGTCATGGGAAGTCCAAAACCCACCTAGGTACAACTGCTTTGCGAAGGCACATGATCGCACATCACAAATACCTATGGGATCAACACATGAGTAGAAGCAGCACACAAACTCAAAGCAGCCATCCTCCTCCTGGTCCAGCATCTTCAGCCACATCAACTACTGCTGTCCTCCTTGCCCCCTTTTCAACCATCCGCCTCTCCGTCTCTTTTCCAGAGCAGTTCCTGCTCATCTGCCCACAGTCAGGTGTCTGTCAAGGACATGTTTGAGCGTAAGAAGCCAATGTCACAAGGTCACCCCCTTGCCCGGCGTCTGACAGCTGGCTTGTCTGAACTCTTAGTCCGCCAGCTTTTACCATATAAGCTGGTGGAGTCTGAGGCGTTCAAACAATTTGTAGCTTGGGACACCGCAGTTGAAGGTACTCGGCCGAAATTTCTTTGCACAAAAGGCAATCCCCAACCTGTACTCAATTGTGTGAAAGGAATTAATGGCATGTCTGGCACACAGTGTTGGGGTAAGGGTCCATTTGACCACTGATAGCTGGTCTGCAAAGCATGGTCAGGGAAGGTATATCACCTACAATGCGCAATGGGTAAACCTGCTAACGGCTGCCAAGCATGGAATGCGTGGCTCTGCAGAGGAGTTGGTGACACCACCACGACTTGCAGGCAGGCCTGCTGCCACCTCCTCTGCTCCTCCTACTCTATCTTCTTCCATAACCTCCTCGACTGAGTCCTCTTCTGCTGCTGCATCTTGCTCCACATCAACGGCACCCCCCCAGCTCCCCAGGTACTATTCCACATCCCAGATATGGCAGTGTCACTCCGTCTTGGGGTTGACTTGCCTGAAAGCAGAGAGTCACACCGGACAAGCACTCCTGTCCGCCCTGAATGCACAGGTGGATCAGTGGCTGACTCTGCACCAACTGGAGATCGGCAAAGTGGTTTCTGACAATGGAAGTAATCTGGTGGCGGCATTGAAATTGGGCAAGTTGACACATGTGACGTGCATGGCACATGTGTGTAATCTGATCGTACAACGCTTTGTGCATAAGTATCCAGGCTTACAGGATGTCCTGAAGCAGGCCAGGAAGGTGTCTGGCCATTTCAGGCATTCCTACACGGCCATGGCGCGCTTTTCAGATATCCAGCGGCAAAACAACATGCCAGTGAGGCGCTTGATTTGCGACAGCCTGACACATTGGAATTCAACACTCCTAATGTTCGACCGCCTGCTCCAACAAGAAAAAGCCATTAACGAGTATTTGTATGACCGGGGTGCTAGGACAGCTTCTGTGGAGCTGGGAATTTTTTTGCCACGTTACTGGGCACTCATGCACAATGCCTGTAGGCTCATGCGTCCTTTTGAGGAGGTGACAAACCTAGTCAGTTGCACCGAAGGCACCATCAGCAACATCATACTATTTGTTTTCTTCCTGGAGCGTGCCCTGCAAAGAGTGCTGGATCAGGCCGTAGATGAGCGTGAAGAGGAAGAGGAAGAGTTGTGGTCACCATCACCACCAGAAACAGCCTTATCAGCATCGCAGTGGCACTGGCAACACTGGAGGATTGTGAGGAAGAGGAGTCAGAGGAGGAATGTGGCTTTGAGGAGGAGGTGGAAGACCAACCACAACACGCATCCCAGGGTGCTCATTGTCACCTATCTGGTACCCGTGGTGTTGAACGTGGCTGGGGGGAAGAAGATATCTTCAGTGACATCACTGAGGATGAGGAATGGGACATGAGTAGCTCGGCATCCAACCTTGTGCAAATGGGGTCTTTCATGCTGTCGTGCATGTTGAGGGACCCTCGTATAAAAAAGCTGAAGGAGATTGAGCTGTACTGGGTGTCCACGCTACTAGACCCCAGGTATAAGCATAAAGTGCCTGAAATGTTACCGAATTACCGCAAGTCGGGAAGGATGCAGCAAAAATAAATTAAAAAGTATGCTTTACACAGCGTATAAGGGTGATGTCACAGCACAACGGGAATCTAACAGGGGAACAGGTGAAAGTAATCCTACGACTGCCATGACCACGCCTGCAAGGACAGGACGCTTTACAGACATGTTGTTGATGGAGGACATGCAGAGCTTTTTAAGTCCTATGCATCGCCACCCTCAGAGAACGACTCGACCGACAGGTAGCAGACTACCTCGCCTTAACTGCAGATCTCGACACTCTGAGGAGCGATGAACCCCTTGACTACTGGGTGTGCAGGCTTGACCTGTGGCATGAGCTATATCAATTTGCAATAGAACTTCTGGCCTGCCCCCCTTCAAGTGTCCTGTCAGAAAGGACCTTCAGTGCAGCAGGAGGTATTGTCACTGAGAAGAGAAGTCGCCTAGGTAAAAAAAGTCTAGATTACCTCACCTTTATTAAGATGAATGAGGGATGGATCCCAAAGGGACTGAAATTGGGCGATACATTCGAGTAAAAAAGGCCTGATGAGATGAGCTGCCTTGGGCTAAAAATGGTCCACACGCTGCTGTATTTTATCTTAGAATACCGGATGACTTGCGTGACTTATCCGCTACCAACTAGAGTTCAAGCCGCAATGTTTTCGGGCACTTTCTGCCTGGGAAACAAACATCAATTTTTCTGGCCGCTGCTACAGCAGTGGCTGCAACAATACCTAATTTTTCAGGCATGTGTACATGCCTAATTTTTCTGGCCTCTGGTGCTGCACTGTGGCTTCAAAAACCAAACCAAAAAAAGGCACATAACAGGGATTAAATTGATAGGAATAGTACTACTTAACACACCACTCCTATCTGGTGGCACATTAGATTGCACGCGCAGTGCCCCAAATTTGAAGTAGGAGGACCGACCAAGCATCTTTTTCCATCTCCCGGTTCCTAAAATCCATGACATATACACGTCCCCTGGCGCCATAACTGCCTCTGGGAACCTTAGCATGGGTGTCAGACGGCACGTCTTGTAATTCTCTGTCTGAAAAATTATCTATCTATCAAATCTATCTATTTATCTATCAAATCTATCTATCGTATCTATCGTATCTATCAAATGTATCTATTGCATCTATTGATCTATCTATCTAATCTATGTATCTATCTATCTATCTATCTATCTATCTATCTATCTATCAAATCTATCTAACTTGTGGCCGGACTGTTATCTGACAGCCACTTGTGTTTCAGCCAAATGTCTGTTGGCCAAATGTCCGTCGGCCAAATGTCCGTCGGCTAAAAGTCCGGCCAAGATTGCAAGCGCAGTGTCCCAAATTTGAAGTAGGAGGACCAACCAAGCATCTTTTTCCATCTCCCGGTCCCTAAAATCCATGCCATATACACGTCCCCTGGCACCGCAACTGCCTCTGGGAACCTTACCATGGGTCCCAGACGGCACGTCTTGTAATTCTCTGTCTGAAAAATTATCTATCTATCAAATCTATCTATTTATCTATCAAATCTATCTATTTATCTATCTATCTATCTATCGTATCTATCAAATTTATCTATTGCATCTATTGATCAATCTATCTAATCTATGTATCTATCTATCTATCTATCTATCAAATCTATCTTGTGGCCGGACTGTTATCTGACAGCCACTTGTGTTTCAGCCAAATGTCTGTTGGCCAAATGTCCATCGGCTAAAAGTCCGGCCAAGATTGCACGCGCAGTGTCCCAAATTTGAAGTAGGAGGACCGACCAAGCATCTTTTTCCATCTCCCGGTTCCTAAAATCCATGCCATATACACGTCCCCTGATAGGGGACGTAACAGGGATTAAACTGATAAGAATAGTGCTACTTAACACACCTTATAATAACGCAGAGAGAGGCAATGCAGAGAGAGGAGTCTGAAGAAGAGGAGTGAGAGGAGGAAGGTGGCTTTGAGGAGGTGGAAGACCAAACACAGCAGGCATCCCAGGGAGCTTGTTGTCACCTTTCGGGGACCCTTGGTGTTGTACGTGGCTGGGTGGAGGAAGAGACCTTCAATGACATCAGTGAGGACAAGGAACGGGGCATGGCTAGCTTGGTATCCAAACTTGTGCAAATGGGGAGTTTGCGATTGTGCAAATGGACTGTTTGCAGTTGTTTGCGGTGCGTTAAACGGGGAGTTTGGTCTGTCACTGTGAAGCGGGCGTAACCCTTACACTACCTGATCGATACAACATCATACCTGATGTTTTAAAGCACCTTATTCCAAACAATTTAGGAATGTTAGCTGATTTATGCCCTTTATGGATTAAAACCAGACTCTGCATCAACTATGTAATTTTACGTGGGAGTTTTGCCATGGATCCCCCTCCGGCATGCCACAGTCCAAGTGTTAGTACCCTTGAAACAACTTTTCCATCACTATTGTGGCCAGAAAGAGTCCCTGTGGGTTTTAAAATTCGCCTGCCTATTGAAGTCAATGGCGGTTCGCACGTTTGCGAACAGTTGTTGAAGTTTGCGTTCGCCATTTGCGAACGGAAAATTTTAAGTTTGTGACATCACTATATTTAACCCCTTCTTTATCCATCTCTTTCTCCTTCCCATTATTAATTGTATACTTAAAGGGACAGCCCCAGGGTTTTATAACCCTCTATTTCCTACATTACTATTATATCCCAGTTCCAATATATCTGATACTATCTTATAATAAATGTAAACTTACCTGTAGATTTAAATTAAACTATATTTAACTATTAATTAACCTACCCTAACTATTATACTAAACATACATTAAACTACCAATTAAATTAACTATAAATAAACTAATAAAACTAACCCTATTCAAATGATTTAAATCTACAATTAAAAATGACTAAATTACAAAAAAAATAAACGCTAAGTTACAAAAAATAAAAAAAAACACTGAGTTACAAAAAATAAAAAAACACAGTATGAAAAATGAAAAAGAATTACACCTAATCTAATAGCCCTATCAAAATAAAAAAAGCTCCCAAAATAAAAAAACCCTAGCCTACAATAAACTACCAATGTCCCTTAAAAGGGCCTTTTTGCGGGGCATTGCCCCAAATAAATCAGCTCTTTAACCTGTAAAAAAAAACATAAAAAACACCCCCCAACAGTAAAACCCAGCACCCACACAACCAACCCCGCCAAATAAAAACCCTATCTAAAAAACCTAAGCTCCCAATTGCCCTGAAAAGGGCATTTGTATGAGCATTGCCCTCAAAAGGGCATTTAGCTATTTTACTGCCCAGAGGCTACTCTAAAAAAAAAGCCCACCAAAAAAAAACCTTAAATAAACCTAACACTAACCCCCGACGATACACATATAGTTTTTAAAGTTCCCCTTGAAGGATCCATCCTCCGCCGTAAACTGGATCTAAAATGCAAGTGACGTCATCCAAGATTTTGTCCCTTGCATTCCTATTGGCTGAAAGGTTCCAATCAGTCAATAGGATTACAGCAGCTAAAATCCTATTGGCTGTTCCAATCAGCCAATAGGATTTGAGCAGCTCTCATCCTATATAGTTAGCGGGTTGTTAGGTTAAGGGATTAATAGCTTAATTTAGTTTATGGCTATGTGGGGGGCTGGTGGTTTAGGGGTTAATACTTTTATTTAGTTGCGGTGGGGTCCGGGAGCAGCGAAATGGGGGTTAATACTTTTATTTAGTTGTGGTGGGGTCCGGGAGCGGCGGGATAGGGCTTAAACATTTTAGTATAGTGGCGGTGTTTAGTGACAGGGTATAAATAAAGTTTGTAAAAAGTCGAATAGCAGCGAGATCAATGACTGCTAGTTAATAACAGTCCGCTGCTCATCGCCCCGTACTTGGTGCGTCGCTTTTTGCCGGCTTTTTTAATAAATATGAAGATCATATTCAGGTCCTCGGCTGCCATGTTAGGCAATGTTAGGCAAGCATATTGGTGCCGTTGAATGCAGAAAAGTTGGCGGCTTGATAGATAGGCCTCTAAGGGCTAGACTACAAGTAGAGTGGTATGTTGCACTTCTGTTAGAGCACTAACTGCACTATAATTAAGATTGTTGTGCTAGTTGGGGTGGGTTGGGCTCATATTACAGATTTAAAGTAAACTGTTTTCACTCTTTTCGATAACCGACTAGCGCAAAAATCTGAAGTTAGAATATCATGTATTCCCCCATAGTATTAAAAGGAGAAAAAAAAGTGGAGAAAACACCCCACTCTCCCATGCAAACATGATTGAGTATTCTCAGTTGTGCTAACCGGACATGAAAATATGAATATTTCATTTTCCAATGTTCACAACATTACAGAATATGTTTTTACATATATTTGATGTTTTTTTTTCACAAATACATATGTATACATATATATAGATGATTATATATGGGTATATATATATATATATATATATATATATATATATATATATATATATACAGATATCAATAGGAATATCTATTTAGAAATACTTAGAATATATTCTTCTATGTGCAAAACATTGGAATGTGAAATATTTACACTAAATACATAGTTAAAACTTTTATTAATATTTATATTGCATAAATATGTTTTTACTTGTTTTCATATACTTAAAGAAATATTAACCCCCCAAAAAATATTTCATGATTCAGACAGAGAATACAATTTTAAACAACATTCCAATTTACTTCTATTATCTGATTTGCTCCATTCTTTAGATATCCTTTGTTAAAGAAATAGCAATGCACATGGATGAGCCAATCACATGAGCCATCTATGTGCAGCCACCAATCAGAAGTTATTGAGCCTATGAAGCTATGCTTTTCAGGAAATAATATCAAGAGAATGGAGAAAATTACATAATATAAATAAATTAGAAAGTTGTTTAAAATGGAATTCTCTATCTGAATCATGAAAGATTTTTTTTCATAGCACCCGACATCTCATACCTTTGAGCTATACAATATTTTATAAATTTGTATCCTTCCCTAGCACATTATTAGTATATATCATCCTGACTGGTTAATGTTTACGGGAAACTATTGCATCCTGTTACATAAAACTAAAGCTTGCAACTGTTTTCGTTTGGCAGACTTTAAGGTCAAATGTTGAGCACCTTCTCACATCTGTTATTGACCAATTTTAGTTAAATAGATGAGTCAACATCAAGTTACATATCTCTTAATTATCTTTTAAATATCTTTTAATAATTGCTTAATACATTATTATATTGTGCCAATAATAACAATTATTCACCAGCATTCAACTGGTGAAGAAAAATCAGTGAGACCAGCTTGTGTAAATTGCTTAAAGCTTTTCATAAGAATTGTGAGAGAGCTTCAGATATATCCTGGGAACTCCCCTATTCAGCCAAGGGAATTTCCCTGTCCCTCCCACTTTCTGAAGCTGTCAGTTTTATTTTGCAATGGAACAAATACAGAGTGCAATATAATTTGTAAAAGATACACAGAAATATATGAAGTCTGATCCTAATGTCTGAAAGTTACACAGAAACTGTCAAAGCTTAATCAGAATCTATACAATTGCAATCCTAAATACACTGCTGTAAACATAATCTAAGTGCACTAAATTATAAAATAGAAAGTGCAAAGCTTAAATTTAATAAAACTTAAAGAACATAATCGGAAGGGTACAGTAATATAAAGCACAAAGTGTAAATGCAGCAGAACTCTCATGTCATGCAGTGCTTGTCTCTCCTTCACTTTCAGAAATGCAGGAAAAGTCCCTTAAAGAAGTATTGAAAATCTACCCTTTTAAAACCATGTGATGCATCTTGCAGTGCTGGAGGATCATTTTTTTGTCATCTAGTATGTGCTGAGAGATTTAGATCACCAGGCACTTAGTCTGAAATCTCTTTCAAGATTTCATAACTGTGAAACTGTGCAGAACAGTCATTTTTTTTTCTTTAGATTACATGTTTTTTTATTAGGTTAAGGTATTTGCACAGTTGCTCTGTGCAAGATGGGTTTTATTTACACCGAGATGGGTGCTAAGGCAAATGTGTACTGCAGAAATAAAGTGAGAGGTGCAAGGTGCAGTGGTACAGTGTGTAATGATGTCGGCGGTTTCAAAACCTATTGGATTATTTAGGGAACATAGTGGTGGTAACAATATTGTTAATGTGGAACCTTTAAACAACTATAATGAAAAGATCTTAAAGTTATAGAATGGTCAAAACTGAAATTCACATTGGTGCATTTAATTGTAAAATACAAGCATTTCTACAATATACTTCCAATAGCATACATGTTTCTAAAAACAGATATTACTTTTTCCCAGTAGAATAAGCACATATGCACTACACCTTCCCAGAGAATCATCATTGACTTGTATGACACACATTGGGCAATGGGGATGCCAGTTTTTACGCTTTTTTGGTATTACATATACAACGCCACATATAAATTTGGCTCATATATTTCAGCCGTCGTCCCCGCAATTTTTACTCCTATAAGCTAACATAGAACCATGTCGCAAATCGGTATCACATATTCAGCGCAAGGATTTACGCTGTGAAAATGGAGACATTTTACTCCATTTTCACTTTGCCACACATAGGCCTAGATTTAGAGTTCGGCGGTAAAAGGGCTGTTAACGCTCCGCGGGCTTTTTTCTGGCCGCACCATAAAATTAACTCTGGTATCGAGAGTTAAAACAAATGCTGCGTTATGCTCCAAAAAAGGAGCGTAGGTCATTTTTACCGCAAATGCAACTCTCGATACCAGAGTTGCTTACGGACGCGGCCGGCATCAAAAACGTGCTCGTGCACGATTCCCCCATAGGAAACAATGGGACTGTTTGAGCTGAAAAAAAACCTAACACCTGCAAAAAAGCAGCGTTCAGCTCCTAACGCAGCCCCATTGTTTCCTATGGGAAAACACTTCCTACGTCTGCACCTAACACTCTAACATGTACC
Organism: Bombina bombina; assembly: GCF_027579735.1. Taxonomy (NCBI): domain Eukaryota; kingdom Metazoa; phylum Chordata; class Amphibia; order Anura; family Bombinatoridae; genus Bombina; species Bombina bombina. Next base: position 189,536,177 of record NC_069504.1, on the reverse strand, counting down.
CCGAGTCTAAACTACCCTAACCTTACACTTATTAACCCCTAATCTGCCACTCCCGCTATCGCTGACCCCTGCATTACACTTTTAACCCCTAATCTTCCGCTCCGTAAACCGCCGCAACCTACGTTATCCCTATGTACCCCTAATCTGCTGCCCTAACATCGCCGACCCCTATGTTATATTTATTAACCCCTAATCTGCCCCCCACAACGTCGCCGACAACTACCTACACTTATTAACCCCTAATCTGCCGAGCGGACCTGAGCGCTACAATAATAAAGTTATTAACCCCTAATCCGCCTCACTAACCCTATCATAAATGGTATTAACCCCTAATCTGCCCTCCCTAACATCGCCGACACCTACCTTCAATTATTAACCCCTAATCTTCCGATCGGAGCTCACCGCTATTCTAATAAATGTATTAACCCCTAAAGCTAAGTCTAACCCTAACACTAACACCCCCCTAACTTAAATATAATTTACATATAACGAAATAAATTAACTCTTATTAAATAAATTAATCCTATTTAAAGCTAAATACTTACCTGTAAAATAAACCCTAATATAGCTACAATATAAATTATAATTATATTTTAGCTATTTTAGGATTAATATTTATTTTACAGGCAACTTGGTATTTATTTTAACTAGGTACAATAGCTATTAAATAGTTAAGAACTATTTAATAGTTACCTAGTTAAAATAATTACAAATTTACCTGTAAAATAAATCCTAACCTAAGATATAATTAAACCTAACACTACCCTATCAATAAAATAATTAAATAAACTACCTACAATTACCTACAATTAACCTAACACTACACTATCAATAAATTAAATAAACACAATTGCTACAAATAAATACAATTAAATAAACTAGCTAAAGTACAAAAAATAAAAAAGAACTAAGTTACAGAAAATAAAAAAATATTTACAAACATAAGAAAAATATTACAACAATTTTAAACTAATTACACCTACTCTAAGCCCCCTAATAAAATAACAAAGCCCCCCAAAATAAAAAATTCCCTACCCTATTCTAAATTAAAAAAGTTACAAGCTCTTTTACCTTACCAGCCCTGAACAGGGCCCTTTGCGGGGCATGCCCCAAGAAGTTCAGCTCTTTTGCCTGTAAAAAAAAACATACAATACCCCCCCCAACATTACAACCCACCACCCACATACCCCTAATCTAACCCAAACCCCCCTTAAATAAACCTAACACTAATCCCCTGAAGATCTTCCTACCTTGTCTTCACCATCCAGGTATCACCGATCGGTCCTGGCTCCGATATCTTCATCCAACCCAAGCGGGGGCTAGACATCCACTGAAGAAGTCCAGAAGAGGGTCCAAAGTCTTCCTCCTATCCGGCAAGAAGAGGACATCCGGACCGGCAAACATCTTCTCCAAGCGGCATCTTCGATCTTCTTCCATCCGGTGCGGAGCGGGTCCATCTTGAAGCAGGCGACGCGGATCCATCCTCTTCTTCCGATGTCTCCCGACGAATGACGGTTCCTTTAAGGGACGTCATCCAAGATGGCGTCCCTCGAATTCCGATTGGCTGATAGGATTCTATCAGCCAATCGGAATTAAGGTAGGAATTTTCTGATTGGCTGATGGAATCAGCCAATCAGAATCAAGTTCAATCCGATTGGCTGATCCAATCAGCCAATCAGATTGAGCTCGCATTCTATTGGCTGTTCCGATCAGCCAATAGAATGCGAGCTCAATCTGATTGGCTGATTGGATCGGCCAATCGGATTGAACTAGATTCTGATTGGCTGATTCCATCAGCCAATCAGAAAATTCCTACCTTAATTCCGATTGGCTGATAGAATCCTATCAGCCAATCGGAATTCGAGGGACGCCATCTTGGATGACGTCCCTTAAAGGAACCGTCATTCGTCGGGAGACATCGGAAGAAGAGGATGGATCCGCGTCGCCTGCTTCAAGATGGACCCGCTCCGCACCGGATGGAAGAAGATCGAAGATGCCGCTTGGAGAAGATGTTTGCCGGTCCGGATGTCCTCTTCTTGCCGGATAGGAGGAAGACTTTGGACCCTCTTCTGGACTTCTTCAGTGGATGTCTAGCCCCCGCTTGGGTTGGATGAAGATATCGGAGCCAGGACGGATCGGTGAACCTGGTATGGTGAAGACAAGGTAGGAAGATCTTCAGGGGCTTAGTGTTAGGTTTATTTAAGGGGGGTTTGGGTTAGATTAGGGGTATGTGGGTGGTGGGTTGTAATGTTGGGGGGGGGGGTATTGTATGTTTTCTTTTACAGGCAAAAGAGCTGAACTTCTTGGGGCATGCCCCGCAAAGGGCCCTGTTCAGGGCTGGTAAGGTAAAAGAGCTTGTAACTTTTTTAATTTAGAATAGGGTAGGGATTTTTTTATTTTGGGGGTCTTTGTTATTTTATTAGGGGGCTTAGAGTAGGTGTAATTAGTTTAAAATTGTTGTAATATTTTTCTTATGTTTGTAAATATTTTTTTATTTTCTGTAACTTAGTTTTTTTTATTTTTTGTACTTTAGCTAGTTTATTTAATTGTATTTATTTGTAGGAATTGTGTTTCATTAATTTATTGATAGTGTAGTGTTAGGTTAATTGTAGGTAATTGTAGGTAGTTTATTTAATTATTTTATTGATAGGGTAGTGTTAGGTTTAATTATATCTTAGGTTAGGATTTATTTTACAGGTAAATTTGTAATTATTTTAACTAGGTAACTATTAAATAGTTCTTAACTATTTAATAGCTATTGTACCTAGTTAAAATAAATACCAAGTTACCTGTAAAATAAATATTAATTCTAAAATAGCTATAATATAATTATAATTTATATTGTAGCTATATTAGGATTTATTTTACAGGTAAGTATTTAGCTTTAAATAGGAATAATTTATTTAATAAGAGTTAATTTATTTCGTTAGATGTAAATTATATTTAAGTTAGGGGGGTGTTAGTGTTAGGGTTAGACTTAGCTTTAGGGGTTAATAAATTTATTAGAGTAGCGGTGAGCTCCGATCGGAAGATTAGGGGTTAATAAGTGTAGGTAGGTGTCGGCGACGTTGAGGGGGGCAGATTAGGGGTTAATAAATATAATATAGGGGTCGGCGGTGTTAGGGGCAGCAGATTAGGGGTACATAGGGATAACGTAGGTGGCGGCGCTTTGCGGTCGGAAGATTAGGGGTTATTTATTTTAAGTAGCTGGCGGCGATGTTGTGGGGGGCAGATTAGGGGTTAATAAATGTAATATAGGGGTCGGCGGGGTTAGGGGCAGCAGATTAGGGGTACATAAGTATAACGTAGGTGGCGGTCGGCAGATTAGGGGTTAAAAATTTTAATCGAGTGGCGGCGATGTGGGGGGAGCTCGGTTTAGGGGTACATAGGTAGTTTATGGGTGTTAGTGTACTTTAGGGTACAGTAGTTAAGAGCTTTATAAACCGGCGTTAGCCAGAAAGCTCTTAACTCCTGCTTTTTTCAGGCGGCTGGAATCTTGTCGTTAGAGCTCTAACGCTCACTGCAGAAACGACTCTAAATACCGGCGTTAGAAAGATCCCATTGAAAAGATAGGTTACGCAAATGGCGTAGGGGGATCTGCGGTATGGAAAAGTCGCGGCTGCAAAGTGAGCGTTAGACCCTTTAATCACTGACTCCAAATACCAGCGGGCGGCCAAAACCAGCGTTAGGAGCCTCTAACGCTGGTTTTGACGGCTACCGCCGAACTCTAAATCTAGGCCATAGGCAGGTGCAGCAAGACTTGCAATGAGTATGTGAGCACTGTAACCCCATGAAAATAGGAACTAACACCTAACGCATGCGCAATATCTATCTACCTCCTGAAAATAACTAACACCTAACGCATGCGCAATATCTATCTACCTGTCAACTGTCATCCCCCACCGCAATAACTATTAAACTATATTAACCCCTAATCCGCCAAACCCCACATTGCAAAACATCTAATTAACCTATTAACCCCTAAACCGCTATCACCCTACAACGCAATTTACCTTAATAAACTATTAACCCTAAACCGCCATTCACCCATATTGCAAACTACCTATTAAAACTATTAACCCCTAAACCGCCATCCCCCACCAACGCAATAAACTTAATTAACCTATTAACCCTTAATCCGCCAAACCCACACAATGAAATAATCCTAATAAAACTATTAACCCCTAAACTGCCAAACCCACACAACGCAAATAACTACTAATTACTAATACTAAGCCCCCTAACCTTACAGCCCCTAAAATAACCCCAATTACCTAAACAAAAAATACTAAATTACAAACAATTAAAATAAAAAAGCTAACATTACTTAAAAAAAACTTAAAATTATATTAATCTAAGATTACAAAAAATAACAGTTTTGAACATTACATAAAATAATTAACCAAATTATCAAAAATAAAAAAATTAAAACTAATCCCTATGAAAATAAAAAAGCCCCCAAAATTAAAAACCCCCATAATCTAATGCTAAACTACCAATAATCCTTAAAAGGGCTTTTTGTTGGGCATTGCCCTAAATTAAACATCTCTTTTTTTAGAAAAAATCCTAAACTACCCATTGCCCCTAAAGGGGCATTTGTATGGGCATTGCCATTAAAGGGCATTTTATTGCACTTAAAAGGCATTCAGCTCTTTTTCAAAGGCCCATTAAATCCCTAATCTAAAAAAAAAAAAAAATCCCGAAGTCCGGGGGTGAAGTCTTCTTCCAAGTGGTGATATCTTCTATCTTCTTCCAGGGCCGGCACTGAGCTGAGGGCGGAACTGAAGACATGTGATAGTGGAACTTGAAGTCCAGCGACCGCAAATACTTGAAGACCAGCAACCGCAGAGCCATGGAGCGTGGAGATCCTCTTAGTGCGTTCACCACCTCACACTAAGTGCTAGATTTATCAAGCCCCTAAGGCTGCAAGTTCTCACAAGAACTTTCTCACCGTGATTTATCAACAAGCGGTCACCAGACCGCTGCTTTCCTAAGCTCTTCGCCACCTCTAAGGTGGCAAAATTCAATCTCCTTGGTCGAGTCCGACCGAGGAGATTGACAGCTCCTGCCTGCGCGTGATTGGCTGTGCGCGGGCAGGGGGGGATTGCACGCGAGCGCAAAATTGCGCTCGTGTGCAATGTTAATTACCTGCAGATAATTTCGCCCTGACACAGGCGAGCTGAGGCGTACAGTGGCGCGTATACGTGCCCCTGTACGCCTCAGCTGTGATAAATCTAGCCGTAAGGATTGAATTCAAGGTATGCATTTAAATATGGGTTACATTGAATTCCTATTGGCTGATAGAAAAGGGTGAGCCAATGAAAATCAGTAAATATGCAGGCACCAATCAGCAGCTAGAACCTAGGTTCTTTGCTGCTCCTTAGCTTTCCTATATAAACCTTTCAAATTAAATAATAGAAGTACAATGGAAAGTTGTTTAAAATTGTTCTATCTAAATCATGAATGTCTAATTATGACTTTACTGTCCCTTTAATAATTGGAAGTACCTAGTAGATCAAATCTTTAAAACACTTTTATCTCTCTTAATTTATATGACCTTCAAGTAACATAAACAGTTACATTTAATTGGCATTCTAATCCATCTGCAATTGTCCCTTTATAAGTTTGTTTCCATGTGGCTATATTGGCCTATTTTACAATAGGCATGCCAAAGCCTTTAATATTTTGTAATTTCTGAACTCTTTTTCCCTATAACACTAATAACTATTAGTTTTAGATACTGGATTCAATTCTCAACTGACTCAAATTATAATAAAATTGAAGACAAGCAATCACTGAGAAATATATTGATGAAAATATAATTTGAAATAGCATTCAGAATTTACAGTTCAGTAAAATAAAAGCAACATATTTAGTGCAAAGTTTAATAATTAGAATGGTTCTTGCAGTAACTGAAGCACAAGAATATGTTTCTTTTTTTTCTATGCAATAACTGAGGATGAGTAATTATAATAAACTGATATGAGCTACATATATGAGAGAAAGCCACCAAAATATATAGCAAAGGTAGACTAAACTAGATAGCATTGTCTAAATAATAGGATTGTTAAACTTTTATTAGATAAGTGAAGTGTTTCAAAAAATGGTATTAGAAGTTAATATTTGAGAAAGAGTAAAGCCTTCACTATAATTGACTCTGTTTGCCCCTAAATTTACAATGTAATGTAACCTTTATGAAGAAGTAATTAAAATTACCATACTGTCAGTAGAAATAAATTTATAGACATACAGGGAAAATAAAAATGTAAGAGATCTGAAAAAAAATGCTGTAAATCACAAAACAAGTCACCTTAAGCCCATCAAGATTAATCCTTTTAAAATATATATATATATATATATATATAAAAATGCGGGTGGCATCTTTTTGGCTACAAGTCATACTCTTCATTCTTTAAATCAAAGTACGTTCTTGTTAGAAATTGATTTCCCTTAAGAAGATATCTAGAATACATTATTTTTCACCCTATTAGTAACAGTCCCTATCCTAAAACTCCAGCAAGGTAGAAAAGTATCCTATTAACATAACAGGTAGAGATACAATTTTATACATATTTGGAATTACAGTAGCTAATCAAAATCCAAAATAGGGCATTTGCATCCAAATTTTATGGAGAGTAGTCAGTACAGAGTACCTTGGTAATCTTTATGTAGCTCTTCTTCTTATTAATAATAATAATAATAATAATAATAATAATAATAATAATTATTATTATTATTATTATTATTTTTATTACTATTTCTTACTAATTCTACAATATAAATTAAATTAATTAAGACAACAGGCTTTATTATGGATACTACTTTATTATTAATTGGTTAGATTCCACATACATTACCTAACAATTTTAAAGGGATATTACACTGTTAAATGTTTTCCCCTTTAATGCTTTTGCGTGTTGAAATAACCACCTAAACTAAAAATATGATTAATACTGTATCCTCTGTAGAAAAGCTATGTAAACAAGATGCAGCAGCTGTAATCATCCAGTCATCCTTTAGGGGGGGATATGTATTAAGGTTTGTTTTTCACTTGAGTTCACTAGGCATTGATTATTGTGTATTCAGAAATATATACTGAATTTGTGTATAAATTCAAAGATAAGATATTCTGTTCTTTCTGCAAGCTTAGACCATTTAAATAGGTTGTGGTTTTAAATAAGCAAAACATCTATATCTCTCTTGGTAACTAATTATTTAACCCTTCACTGCTGGGAATATTATAAAAGTAGTGTACAGCCGCAAATAGCGGCCTTCTAATTTCCAAAAAGCAATGGCAAAGCCATATATGTCTGCTCTATCTTTGAACAAAGGAAATCCCAGAGAAGCTTTTACAACCATTTGTGTTATGACTGCACACGTGGTATGTAAATAATTTCAGTGAGAAACCAAAAGTTTGTGAAAAAGTTAACAATTTTTATATGATCTCACCTGGCGGTGAAACAGTGGCATCAAATATACTAAAGTGGGCCTAGATATATACCTTCTGTTGTCTACTATATATATATATATATATATATATATATATATATGATAAAGCAAGATAGCGTCAGCACTTCTTCATACAAAATTCCACTTTATTGAGGTTTCAGACAAAGATAAAAACAGCGACGTTTCGAGTCAACACAGAACCTTAGTCATGCAATGGATTATGGGAAAAATCACCTTCTTTTATAACACCTGTGTATCAATTAACTTGATTTACCTGCATACATTCAAATTACCATTTTGGATTTTTGACCCCTAACAGGTCAGAATGGTCAGGAAATAATCTTTGTATCTAAATCACAGTTTTTCATTATACGATAGAGAGTTCCTATCTAGTGATTCTAGCCCAAGACTATGTTACAACACATATGATACAACACATATTATTAAAAACATATCATACAAAATTACAGGATTACTTTACATTAATACTTATAAAAACAAATGAAGATCATAGTCTTTGTTTAGACCATTCGGACTAAGTGTTTTTAGATGCTGTATCCACCATACCTCTCTTTTCTTTAACAGTAACTCTCTGTTACCCCCTCTCCTTTGTTTTGGTATGTGGTCAATTACTTGGAATCGTAACTGGCTAACTGTATGTCCAGCATTGATAAAATGGGATGACACGGGTAGTGTCATATCCTTACATCTAATGGAAGATTTATGGGCACTTATCCTATCTTTAATGGGGTTAATGGTCTCTCCCACATAGCCCCGCCCACATGGACATTTCAGGATATACACTACATGATCAGTGTTGCATGTATATAAGCCTTTAATTTCACGTTTTTTATTATCATTTATCTGTGCTATGTATTTCCCCTTGATCATGGAATTACATTGAGCACAGTTGAGACAGGGGTATGATCCTTTATTAGCTGTTGTAAGGTAATTTATAGTATCTTTCTTACTAGTACCCACATCTGATTTTACTACTAGGTCTCTAATGTTTTTGACCCTCTTAAAGGAATTAATTGGTGGTTTACTAAATTCCTCAATATGTGGATTCGTTTTATTTAGTATATACCAATGTTTTTTAACAATTTTTGTGATGTTATTACTAAATTGATTATATACTGAAGAAAAGATAAGTTGTTTTTTATCAATCTGATTTTTATTTTTACTCTTATTTGATATTAGATCATTGGGTTCTCTAGTTTTTAATTTAACTGTTTGTTCATTAGTGGTTATGACAGCTTGAGGGTAACCCCTATCAGTAAATTTTTTTCCCATTTGCTTTAATCTTACTTCTTGCAGATCTTTTTCTTTTACATTATGCATCGTTCTAAGGAACTGGCTCTTAGGGATGGCGTTAAATACCCTATCTGGATGGTAGCTGTCAAAATGAAGCAATGTATTGCGGTCTGTTGGTTTGCAGTATAGATCTGTTACTAAACAGTCATCTTTTTTATATACCAGAGTATCAAGATAACTTACTTTAGCTTGTGAGTGACTGATAGTGAATTGCAAACTTGTTGTACAATTGTTTAATTCCTCCACAAAGTTCTCAAGGGTCTCCAATGTGTCCCCCCATACGCCAAATATATCATCTATATATAACGTAGCCATATCTTGCAGTGGCTTTGATATTTATTGCTTAGATAGACATATCTGTTTTCAAATTGACTTACAAATATGTTGGCGTATGAGGGGGCCACATTGGAGCCCATGGCGGTTCCCTTCCTCTGTATATAATATGTGTCTTGGAACAAAAAATAGTTAAGGTGTAATATTATATTCAGCATATCTTCTATGAAGTCACATTGAGCATTAGTATATATCTGATCTTTTTTTATAAGATCCAATACAGATTGTACTCCTGATTCATGTGGGATTGAAGTGTATAGACTCACTATATCTAGTGTGAATAGTATATCATTTTCACTTACTCTTATTTCATCTATTCTAGTTAGGAAGTCCCCTGTATCTTTTAGAAATGATTGCTGACCTGCCGCTATTGGGTTCAAAATTTTATCTAGAAAAATTGCTATATTTGCAAAGACTGATTCCGTACTTGCCACTATGGGTCTACTCTGTGGTTCCTTTAGGTTTTTGTGGATTTTCGGGGTTGTATAAAATACAGGCGTAATAGGATCTATTTTTATGAGAAATGTGGCTAAATTCTTAGTAATAACTTTATTTGCTAAAGCCTTGTCAATTACTGCCGCTATTTCTTTTTTGATATCAGGTAAAGGATCATGGTCTAATATTAAATATATTCCACCATCTGATAGTTGGGACAAAATTTCCTGTATATAATATTCCTTATCAAGTACCACTACCGCACCACCCTTGTCTGCATTTTTGATCTCAATTAGATTATTATTAGATAACCTTTTCAGAGCTTTATGTTCTGCTATGGTGACATTAGAACTCATTCCATGTTTAGGTGTTGTGTACAATTTATGGATATCCTCTTGAACTAGCTTAATATATGTTTCTACTCCAGAGTTGGAAGTACTGGGTACATACTTAGATTTGTTTGTCAGTCCTAATGGTCTGGTGTCAAATGTCTCCCTCTCATTTACTGTATTACTAAATACTTTATCCTTATCAGTGTCTACAATATTACCAAAGTATGCTTTCAACCTTAAGTTTCTAAAAAAACGATATAAATCTTTCTCTATGGTAAATTGATTAGCATATACAGTTGGACAAAAGGATAACCCTTTATTTAGGACACTTAGTTCATCTTTAGTGAGTTCATATTTGGAAATATTAATGACTAATGTCTCTGCCGGGACTGGCATCTCGCACTGGTTAGTGCCATTGCATATCGTATCATTTGATGTTATACTATATACGTTACCACTCGCTACCACTGTGTTGTAACATAGTCTTGGGCTAGAATCACTAGATAGGAACTCTCTATCGTATAATGAAAAACTGTGATTTAGATACAAAGATTATTTCCTGACCATTCTGACCTGTTAGGGGTCAAAAATCCAAAATGGTAATTTGAATGTATGCAGGTAAATCAAGTTAATTGATACACAGGTGTTATAAAAGAAGGTGATTTTTCCCATAATCCATTGCATGACTAAGGGTCTGTGTTTACTCGAAACGTCGCTGTTTTTATCTTTGTCTGAAACCTCAATAAAGTGGAATTTTGTATGAAGAAGTGCTGACGCTATCTTGCTTTATCATATCCATAAATGTGGGCTGGCAGACCCCACTCAGTGGTCGTGCACTGCTATAATCTGAAAAAAGATTGCTGAAAAAATGCTGAAAAAATAGCATTAAGAAAGGTGCTGGACTTACCTGTTAAAGTTGTGTCTATACTTTCCTGCTACAAGTTACGTGCACCTGAGAACAAAATGGAGGTAACAGATGAAGACACGGATGTTTTTTCATATTCGGACTTAGATGCTTCACGAATTACGGCTTTAGCCAGAGGTCCAAGAGACTTTTTGAAAGGAATATCGAATGTGAGTATTGTCAAAGTGTGGGAAAAGGCAAGGAAAAAGCTTTTGTCATATGAACTACATAGTGTCACCCTTGCGGAATATTTCCGTGTAAGACGAATTCCAAGGGGCTTAAGAATAAAGCTGAGACCGACAATTATGACCAATAATGATAAATATAAAAAAAGATTTGAATGTATACTGAACAAGTGTTCATTCGATATCATTGCTTGGACAGTGGAATGCCTGCAGGAAGAAATCGAGATACAAAAAAGAGTGGTATCTGAAAGTGAAAACAAAGTAAATACTCACTTCTCTGCTGATGATTTGCTAAAAACAAAGAAAGAGATAGACAAGATCCTTGACGACTACCAGAAGGAGTTAAAAGACATTAAGAGAAATAAGTTCAATCGAGACGACGAGGATTACAAAGCAAATCACGTGTACCGCTGGACCAATGAGGAAGAGGTTCATGACGTCGGAAGGAGGCGACCAGGAAGAGGAAGCGGAACATGGCGAGGAAGGAGACACGCGATGGAAAAGACAACGACAGCCACAGATTCATCCTCATCGGAGGATTTTTTATACATGGGCACAGACACCGATACCGGAGGGGAGGACGGAAACACAAGAGCTGGAAACCCCGACCCCCGACAATCCAACAGGTTGAGGAACAGACGGTTCCCGAAGGGCCGCAAGAAATAAACGGGACTCTCGATATATTACAACAAACTGCCGGGAGTGGTAACGTATATAGTATAACATCAAATGATACGATATGCAATGGCACTAACCAGTGCGAGACGCCAGTCCCGGCAGAGACATTAGTCATTAATATTTCCAAATATGAACTCACTAAAGATGAACTAAGTGTCCTAAATAAAGGGTTATCCTTTTGTCCAACTGTATATGCTAATCAATTTACCATAGAGAAAGATTTATATCGTTTTTTTAGAAACTTAAGGTTGAAAGCATACTTTGGTAATATTGTAGACACTGATAAGGATAAAGTATTTAGTAATACAGTAAATGAGAGGGAGACATTTGACACCAGACCATTAGGACTGACAAGCAAATCTAAGTATTTACCCAGTACTTCCAACTCTGGAGTAGAAACATATATTAAGCTAGTTCAAGAGGATATCCATAAATTGTACACAACACCTAAACATGGAATGAGTTCTAATGTCACCATAGCAGAACGTAAAGCTCTGAAAAGGTTATCTAATAATAATCTAATTGAGATAAAAAATGCAGACAAGGGTGGTGCGGTAGTGGTACTTGATAAGGAATATTATATACAGGAAATTTTGTCCCAACTATCAGATGGTGGAATATATTTAATATTAGACCATGATCCTTTACCTGATATCAAAAAAGAAATAGCGGCAGTAATTGACAAGGCTTTAGCAAATAAAGTTATTACTAAGAATTTAGCCACATTTCTCATAAAAATAGATCCTATTACGCCTGTATTTTATACAACCCCGAAAATCCACAAAAACCTAAAGGAACCACCGGGTAGACCCATAGTGGCAAGTACGGAATCAGTCTTTGCAAATATAGCAATTTTTCTAGATAAAATTTTGAACCCAATAGCGGCAGGTCAGCAATCATTTCTAAAAGATACAGGGGACTTCCTAACTAGAATAGATGAAATAAGAGTAAGTGAAAATGATATACTATTCACACTAGATATAGTGAGTCTATACACTTCAATCCCACATGAATCAGGAGTACAATCTGTATTGGATCTTATCAAAAAAGATCAGATATATACTAATGCTCAATGTGACTTCATAGAAGATATGCTGAATATAATATTACACCTTAACTATTTTTTGTTCCAAGACACATATTATATACAGAGGAAGGGAACCGCCATGGGCTCCAATGTGGCCCCCTAATACGCCAACATATTCGTAAGTCAATTTGAAAACAGATATGTCTATCTAAGCAATAAATATCAAAGCCACTGCAAGATATGGCTACGTTATATAGATGATATATTTGGCGTATGGGGGGACACATTGGAGACCCTTGAGAACTTTGTGGAGGAATTAAACAATTGTACAACAAGTTTGCAATTCACTATCAGTCACTCACAAGCTAAAGTAAGTTACCTTGATACTCTGGTATATAAAAAAGATGACTGTTTAGTAACAGATCTATACTGCAAACCAACAGACCGCAATACATTGTTTCATTTTGACAGCTACCATCCAGATAGGGTATTTAACGCCATCCCTAAGAGCCAGTTCCTTAGAACGATGCGTAATGTAAAAGAAAAAGATCTGCAAGAAGTAAGATTAAAGCAAATGGGAAAAAACTTTACTGATAGGGGTTACCCTCAAGCTGTCATAACCACTAATGAACAAACAGTTAAATTAAAAACTAGAGAACCCAATGATCTAATATCAAATAAGAGTAAAAATAAAAATCAGATTGATAAAAAACAACTTATCTTTTCTTCAGTATATAATCAATTTAGTAATAACATCACAAAAATTGTTAAAAAACATTGGTATATACTAAATAAAACGAATCCACATATTGAGGAATTTAGTAAACCACCAAGTAATTCCTTTAAGAGGGTCAAAAACATTAGAGACCTAGTAGTAAAATCAGATGTGGGTACTAGTAAGAAAGAACAGCTAATAAAGGATCATACCCCTGTCTCAACTGTGCTCAATGTAATTCCATGATCAAGGGGAAATACATAGCACAGATAAATGATAATAAAAAATGTGAAATTAAAGGCTTATATACATGCAACACTGATCATGTAGTGTATATCCTGAAATGTCCATGTGGGCGGGGCTATGTGGGAGAGACCATTAACCCCATTAAAGATAGGATAAGTGCCCATAAATCTTCCATTAGATGTAAGGATATGACACTACCCGTGTCATCCCATTTTATCAATGCTGGACATACAGTTAGCCAGTTACGATTCCAAGTAATTGACCACATACCAAAACAAAGGAGAGGGGGTAACAGAGAGTTACTGTTAAAGAAAAGAGAGGTATGGTGGATACAGCATCTAAAAACACTTAGTCCGAATGGTCTAAACAAAGACTATGATCTTCATTTGTTTTTATAAGTATTAATGTAAAGTAATCCTGTAATTTTGTATGATATGTTTTTAATAATATGTGTTGTATCATATGTGTTGTAACATAGTCTTGGGCTAGAATCACTAGATAGGAACTCTCTATCGTATAATGAAAAACTGTGATTTAGATACAAAGATTATTTCCTGACCATTCGGACCTGTTAGGGGTCAAAAATCCAAAATGGTAATTTGAATGTATGCAGGTAAATCAAGTTAATTGATACACAGGTGTTATAAAAGAAGGTGATTTTTCCCATAATCCATTGCATGAATAAGGGTCTGTGTTGACTCGAAACGTCGCTGTTTTTATCTTTGTCTGAAACCTCAATAAAGTGGAATTTTGTATGAAGAAGTGCTGATGCTATCTTGCTTTATCATATCCATAAATGTGGGCTGGCAGACCCCACTCAGTGGTCGTGCACTGCTATAATCTGAAAAAAGATTGCTGAAAAAATGCTGAAAAAATAGCATTAAGAAAGGTGCTGGACTTACCTGTTAAAGTTGTATATATATATATATATATATATATATATTTATATATATATATGTATATATATATATATATATATATATATATATATATAAAAAGTCTTTTGTTCCGCGCCAAATCTCTGTGGACATATAATATTTACAGGGGAAAAAAGCTCCACTATATCTATACACTTACTTAGAAAACCTCAATCGATATGAGGTAAGTAATCACCCTTGGAATGATAATCCACGTAGATCTCTGCAGCTCCTATTAATTGGATCCGTTCCAATAGGGACCTGAAGCTGTATTCACCTATTGCTGTGTTCTGAGGCAATGATTACGATCCTCTCCAAAAACGTTAATGGCTCATGCAATGTAAAGGGAGACAAAAAGACAGAGGTACCAAAATGATGAAGTAAGTTTTATTAAGTTCCCCACAAAACATGTACCCCCAAGGTATCCCACTCACACTTAAAAACCTCAATCTTATGAGGTAAGTAAAAGCATATATGCCACGATAGTCAAAGATAAGATCATATAAAAAGCCTCAATGTGACCCAAATGTATCCATACAGCGTCCCTGACGTGTTTCAAAGTCTCCTTCTTCCTCAGATGGATAGAAGTACGTGATAACTTACATTAGTTTGATTCCAACATTTAAAACCGGCGCCATGTTTGTACATCGTAATTCTCGCCTTCTGATTGGCCGAGAATCTCAACCGGTCATTGGATAGTTCATTCAGATGCGTGATTGGTCCCGAAATCCCATGTGATAATCATGTGATAGTATTACAGGTATTAGCCAGATTTTTTAAGGTGGACAAATCACGCACTGAATGAAAAGCACAGCAATAGAATAAAATTACATATTGAAGGTAAGTGCAAGTGAATTAATAACAAGCAAATACAAACCGATAAGGGTGATTACTACAAAAATTAAAACACTATACAATAAAAATGCTATAGAATAAGTATTAGTGACTGCATTAAGCATAATAATATAATATAAAATGTACAAAGTAATATACAAAATTCGATAAAAAGCTTATTTAAAAAAAAAAAATTGATATTAATATCATATTTAATGGCGCCGGTTTTAAATGTTGGAATCAAACTAATGTAAGTTATCACGTACTTCTATCCCTCTGAGGAAGAAGGAGACTTTGAAACGCGTCAGGGACGCTGTACGGATACATTTGGGTCACATTGAGGCTTTTTATATGATCTTATCTTTGACTATCGTGGCATATATGCCTTTACTTACCTCATAAGATTGAGGTTTTTAAGTGTGAGTGGGATACCTTGGGGGTACCTGTATTGTGGGGAACTTAATAAAACTTACTTCACTATTTTGGTACCTCTGTCTTTCTGTCTCCCTTTACATTGCATGAGCCATTAACGTTTTTGGAGAGGATCGTAATCATTGCCTCAGAAAACAGCAATAGGTGAATACAGCTTCAGGTCCCTATTGGAACGGATCCAATTAATAGGAGCTGCAGAGATCTACGTGGATTATCATTCCAAGGGTGATTACTTACCTCATATCGATTGAGGTTTTCTAAGTAAGTGTATAGATATAGGAGAGCTTTTTTCCCCCTGTAAATATTATATGTCCACAGAGATTTGGAGCAGAACAAAATACTTTTTTTCTATATTCATTTAGTGAAGATAAAGTGGGAGTCTTCACGCAACTATTCAGTTCAGCTGCCTTTTTTTCTGAATATAACCATTCATGGACTTTCTATTATTTTGACTAATTTAATTGTGCAAGTATTTATTATTATATATTATTTATTATTCATTCTTATGTGTTTATGCATATTTGATATTTATAATATTGAAACATTCTATTAGGGTAGCGGAGTATTTTTATCTTGTTTTAATATATATATATATATATATATATATATATATATATATATATATATATATATATATATAGTTTTGATAGGTAAATAAAAAATGCTCTTTTTCTGTTTAAATGGAGTGATAGCAAAAATTCTAAAAAGCCTCTGGTACTTCGGGCAAGTTTTTCTCTAAAATTCCCAGTCCTGAAGTGGTTAATGTCCACAGTTTTGGAAAGGGGTGTTCAACAAGCTCATATAGGTTAGGTTTTATTTGACAGATAATTTTGTATTTATTTTAACTAGGTAGTTATTAAATAGTTAAAATAAATACAAACTTACCTGTGAAATACAAATAAAACCTAAGCTAGCTACAATATAACTATTAGTTAATTAGTGATGTTGCAAACCTAAACATTTCGGGCGAACCGCCATAGACTTCAATTGGCAGGCGAACTTTAAAACCAACAGGGACTCTTTCTGGCCACAATAGTGATGGAAAAGTTGTTTCAAGGGGACTAACACCTGGACTGTGGCATGCCGGAGGGGGAATGGCAAAACTCCCATGGAAAATTACATAGTTGATGCAGAGTCTGGTTTTAAGCCATAAAGGGCATAAATCACTTAACATTCCTAAATTTTTTGGAATAACGTGCTTTAAAACATCAGGTATGATTTTGTATCGATCAGGTAGTATAAGGGTTACGCCCACTTCACAGTGACAGACCAAACTCCCCGTTTAAAGGGACAGTCTACACCAGAATTTTTATTGTTTTAAAAGATAGATAATCCCTTTATTACCCATTTCCCAGTTTTGCATAACTAACACATTTATAATAATATACTTTTAACCTCTGTGATTATCTTGTATCTAAGCCTCTGCAAACTGCCCCTTTTTTCAGTTCTTTTGACAGACTTGCAGTCTAGCCAATCAGTGCCTGCTCCCAGATAACTTCTCGTGCACGAGCACAGTGTTATCTATATGAAATACGTGAACTAACACCCTCTAGTGGTGAAAAACTGTTAAAATGCAATCTGAAAGAGGTGGGCTTCAAGGTCTAAGAAATTAGCATATGAACCTCCTAGGTTAAGCTTTCAACTAAGAATACCAAGAGAACAAAGCAAAATTAGTGATAAAAGTAAATTGGAAAATTGTTTAAAATTACATGCTCTATCTGAATCATGAAAGTTTATTTTGGCCTAGACTGTCCCTTTAATGCACCACAAACAACCGCAAACAGTCCATTTGCACAACCGCAAACTCCCCATTTACACAAGGTTGGATACCAAGCTAGCCATGTCCCGTTCCTTGTCCTCACTGATGTCATTGAAGGTCTCTTCCTCCACCCAGCCACGTACAACACCAAGGGTCCCCGAAAGGTGACAACAAGCCCCCTGGGACGCCTGCTGTGTTTGGTCTTCCACCTCCTCAAAGCCACCTTCCTCCTCTGACTCCTCTTCTTCAGACTCCTCTCTCTGCGTTGCCTCTCTCTGCATTATTATAAGGTGTGTTAACTAGTACTATTCCTATCAGTTTAATCCCTGTTACGTCCCCTATCAGGGGACGTGTATATGGCATGGATTTTAGGAACCGGGAGATGGAAAAAGATGCTTGGTCGGTCCTCCTACTTCAAATTTGAGGCACTGCGCGTGCAATCTACTGTGCCACCAGATATGAGTGGTGTGTTAAGTAGTACTATTCTGATCAGTTTAATCCCTGTTACGTCCCCTATCAGGGGACGTGTATATGGCATGGATTTTAGGAACCGGGAGATGGAAAAAGATGCTTGGTCGGTCCTCCTACTTCAAATTTGGGGCACTGCGCGTGCAATCTACTGTACCACCAGATATGAGTGGTGTGTTAAGTAGTACTATTCTTATCAGTTTAATCCCTGTTACGTCCCCTATCAGGGGACGTGTATATGGCATGGATTTTAGGAACCGGGAGATGGAAAAAGATGCTTGGTCGGTCCTCCTACTTCAAATTTGGGGCACTGCGCGTGCGATCTACTGTGCCACCAGATATGAGTGGTGTGCTAAGTAGTACTATTCTGATCAGTTTAATCCCTGTTACGTCCCCTATCAGGGGACATGTATATGGCATGGATTTTAGGAACCAGGAGATGGAAAAAGATGCTTGGTCGGCCCTCCTACTTCATATTTGGGGCACTGCGTGTGCAATCTACTGTGCCACCAGATATGAGTGGTGTGTTAAGTAGTACTATTCTGATCAGTTTAATCCCTGTTACGTCCCCTATCAGGGGACGTGTATATGGCATGGATTTTAGGAACCGGGAGATGGAAAAAGATGCTTGGTCGGTCCTCCTACTTCAAATTTGGGGCACTGCGCGTGCAATCTACTGTACCACCAGATATGAGTGGTGTGTTAAGTAGTACTATTCTTATCAGTTTAATCACTGTTACGTCCCCTATCAGGGTACGTGTATATGGCATGGATTTTAGGAACCGGGAGATTGAAAAAGATGCTTGGTCGGTCCTCCTACTTCAAATTTGGGGCACTGCGTGAGCAATCTACTGTGCCACCAGATATGAGTGGTGTGTTAAGTAGTACTATTCTGATCAGTTTAATCCCTGTTACGTCCCCTATCAGGGGACGTGTATATGGCATGGATTTTAGGAACCGGGAGATGGAAAAAGATGCTTGGTCGGTCCTCCTTCTTCAAATTTGGGGCACTGCGCGTGCAATCTACTGTACCACCAGATATGAGTGGTGTGTTAAGTAGTACTATTCTTATCAGTTTAATCCCTGTTACATCCCCTATCAGGGGACGTGTATATGGCATGGATTTTAGGAACCGGGAGATGGAAAAAGATGCTTGGTCGGTCCTCCTACTTCAAATTTGGGGCACTGCGCGTGCAATCTACTGTGCCACCAGATATGAGTGGTGTGTTAAGTAGTACTATTCTTATCAGTTTAATCCCTGTTACGTCCCCTATCAGGGGACGTGTATATGGCATGGATTTTAGGAACCGGGAGATGGAAAAAGATGCTTGGTCGGTCTTCCTACTTCAAATTTGGGGCACTGCGCGTGCAATCGTGGCCGGACTTTTAGCCGACAGACATTTGGCAGACGGACATTTGGCCGAAACACAAGTGGCTGTCAGATAACAGTCCGGCCACGAGATAGATTTGATAGATAGATAGATACATAGATTAGATAGATAGATAGATAGATCAATAGATGCAATAGATACATTTGATAGATACAATAGATAGATCGATAGATTTGATAGATAAATAGATAGATTTGATAGATCATTTCCCAGACAGAGAATTACAAGACGTGCGGTCTGGGACCCATGGTAAGGATCCCAGAGGCAGTTGCGGCCTTCCTGGCCTGCTTCAGGACGTCCTGTAAGCCTGGGTACTTATGCACAAAGCGTTGTACGATCAGATTACACACATGTGCCATGCACGGCACATGTGTCAACTTGCCCAATTTCAATGTCACCACCAAATTTCTTCCATTGTCAGAAACCACTTTGCCGATCTCCAGTTGGTGCGGAGTGAGCCACTGATCCAACTGTGCGTTCAGGGCGGACAGGAGTGTTGGTCCGGTGTGACTCTCTG
The DNA here is from genome assembly GCF_027579735.1 of Bombina bombina. Lineage (NCBI taxonomy): Eukaryota > Metazoa > Chordata > Amphibia > Anura > Bombinatoridae > Bombina > Bombina bombina. Next base: position 189,516,241 of record NC_069504.1, on the reverse strand, counting down.
CTTTCAGGCAAGTCAACCCCAAGACGGCGTGACACTGTCGTATCCGGGATGTGGAATAGTACCTGGGGAGCTGGGGGGGTGCCGTTGATGTGGAGCAAGATGCAGCAGCAGAAGAGGACTCAGCCGAGGAGGTTATGGAAGAGGATGGAGTAGGAGGAGTAGAGGAGGTGGCAGCAGGCCTGCCTGCAAGTCGTGGCGGTGTCACCAACTCCTCTGCAGAGTCACGCATTCCATGCTTGGCAGCCGTCAGCAGGTTTACCCAATGTGCAGTGTAGGTGATATACCTGCCCTGACCATGCTTTGCAGACCAGGTATCAGTGGTCAGATGGACCCTTGCCCCAACACTGTGTGCCAGACATGCCATTACTTCCTTTCGCACAATCGAGTACAGGTTGGGGATTGCCTTTTGTGCAAAAAAATTTCGGCCGGGTACCTTCGACTGCGGTGTCCCAATAGCTACAAATTTTTTGAATGCCTCAGACTCCACCAGCTTGTATGATAAAAGCTGGCGGGCTAAGAGTTCAGACAAGCCAGCTGTCAGACGCCGGGCAAGGGGGTGACTTTGTGACATTGGCTTCTTACGCTCAAACATGTCCTTGACAGACACCTGACTGTGGGCAGATGAGCAGGAACTGCTACGGAAGAGAGACGGAGTGGCGGATGGTTGAGAGGGGGCAAGGAGGGCAGCAGTGGTTGACGTGGCTGAAGATGCTGGACCAGGAGGAGGATGGCGACTTTGAGTTTGTGTGCTGCTTGTACTCATGTGTTGATCCCATAGGCGTTTGTGATGTGCGATCATGTGCCTTCGCAAAGCAGTTGTACCTAGGTGGGTGTTGGACTTCCCACGACTCAGTTTCTTTTGGCACAGGTTGCAAATGGCATCGCTGTTTTCAGAGGCAGACACACTGCTTAGCTCTGCGATGACGGCTTTCTGGTGGTGGCAACAGCATGCGTTGATTGGCGTGCTGTCTGGCTGACCCTGGGTGCCGAAGCATGCTTTCTGACTGTGCCACTAGCTCCTTGCGACAACCTCCCCCTGCTTCCAACTCGTCTCCTCCTCCTCCTCTCTGTCTCCCCATCTGAACTTTCCCCCTGTTCTTCTTCTCTTCTAGCGGGCACCCACGTGTCATCCACGGACGCATCGTCATCATCAACCGCTTCACTTGTATCTGACAAATCAACAAAGGAAGCAGCAGCGGGTACATCATCATCATCATCACACCGTACGTCCATGTCTGTAATGCTGCCTGACTGAGACATATCACTGTTATCTACATCCTCTGTCAATGATGGTTGCGCATCACTCATTTCTTCCAACTGATGTGTAAATAACTCCTCTGACAGATCAAGTGAAGCGTCTGTGGTGCTAGTGTTGGTGGTGACGGCAGGCGGGTGAGTGGTAACTTGAGAGGTGCCCGAAGATAAGCTGGAGGAGGATGGTGCGTCAAGGTTCGGAGCGGAAGCTATAGAAGATTGGGTGTCCTGTGTTAAAAAGTCAACTATGTCCTCCTCAGAACTTTTCGAGTTCATGGTATGTGGCCTCTGAACATTGGGCATTATTCTAGGGCCAAAGGGAATCACAGCACCACAACCACGACGGCACCTGTGGGTGGCCTGTCTCTGCCTGTCATTTTTTTTTAAATGTACACTTACACTACTATTAAACAAGATATGAGTGGTGCCACTGGGCAAGTGGGCACAGTATACGCTGTGAGCCTGACACAAAAAAGCAGACTGATGTTTCACAGTCCAAAAAGTTTTTTTTTTTTAAATGTACACTTACACTACTATTAAACAAGATATGAGTAGTGGCACTGGGCAAGTGGGCACAGTATACACTGTGAGCCTGACACAAAAAAGCAGACTGATGTTTCACAGTCCAAAAAGTTTTTGATTTTTTAAATGTACACTTACACTACTATTAAACAAAATATGAGTGGTGGCACTGGGCAAGTGCGCACAGTATGCGCTGTGAGCCTGACACAAAAAAGCAGACTGATGTTTCACAGTCCAAAAAGTTTTTTTTTTTAAATGTACACTTACACTACTATTAAACAAGATATGAGTGGTGCCACTGGGCAAGTGGGCACATTATACACTGTGAGCCTGACACAAAAAAGCAGACTGATGTTTCACAGTCCAAAAAGTTTTTTCTTTTTAAATGTACACTTACACTACTATTAAACAAGATATGAGTGGTGGCACTGGGCAAGTGGGCACAGTATACGCTGTGAGCCTGGCACACACGCTGGCAGGCAGGCAACTGCAATTAGATTACACAAGCAGACTTATGTTTCACAGTCAAAAAAGTTTTTTTTTAAATTTACACTACTGTTACACCAGATATGAGTGGTGGTACTGGGCAAGTGGGCACAGTATACGCTTTGAGCCTGGCACACACGCTGGCAGGCAGGCAACTGCAATTAGATTACACAAGCAGACTGATGTTTCACAGTCAAAAAAGTTGTTTTTTTTTTTTAATTTACACTACTGTTACACCAGATATGAGTGGTGGCACTGGGCAAGTAGGCACAGTATACACTGTGAGCCTGGCACACATGCTGGCAGGCAGGCAACTGCAATTAGATTACACAAGCAGACTGATGTTTCACAGTCAAAAAAGTTTTTTTTTTTAAATTGTACACTACTGTTACACCAGATATGAGTGGTGGCACTGGGCAAGTGGGCACAGTATACACTGTGAGCCTGGCACACACGCTGGCATGCAGGCAACAGCAATTAGATTACACAAGCAGACTGATGTTTCACAGTCAAAAAAGTTTTTTTTTTTTAAATTTACAGTACTGTTACACCAGATATGAGTGGTGGCACTGGGCAAGTGGGCCTGGCACACACGCTGGCTGGCAGGCAACTGCAATTAGATTACACAAGCAGACTGATGTTTTACAGTCAAAAAAGTTTTTTTTTTTTTAAATTTACACTACTGTTACACCAGATATGAGTGGTGGCACTGGGCAAGTGGGCGCAGTATACGCTGTGAGCCTGGCACACACGCTGGCAGGCAGGCAACTGCAATTAGATTACACAAGCAGACTGATGTTACACAGTCAAAAAAGTTTTTTTTTTAAATTTACACTACTGTTACACCAGATATGAGTGGTGGCACTGGGCAAGTGGGCACAGTATACACTGTGAGCCTGGCACACACGCTGGCATGCAGGCAACAGCAATTAGATTACACAAGCAGACTGATGTTTCACAGTCAAAAAAGTTTGTTTTTTTTAAATTTACACTACTGTTACACCAGATATGAGTGGTGGCACTGGGCAAGTGGGCCTGGCACACACGCTGGCTGGCAGGCAACTGCAATTAGATTACACAAGCAGACTGATGTTTTACAGTCAAAAAAGTTTTTTTTTTTAAATTTACACTACTGTTACACCAGATATGAGTGGTGGCACTGGGCAAGTGGGCACAGTATACGCTGTGAGCCTGGCACACACGCTGGCAGGCAGGCAACTGCAATTAGATTACACAAGCAGACTGATGTTACACAGTCAAAAAAGTTTTTTTTTTAAATTTACACTACTGTTACACCAGATATGAGTGGTGGCACTGGGCAAGTGGGCACAGTATACACTGTGAGCCTGGCACACACGCTGGCATGCAGGCAACAGCAATTAGATTACACAAGCAGACTGATGTTTCACAGTCAAAAAAGTTTTTTTTTTTTTAATTTACACTACTGTTACACCAGATATGAGTGGTGGCACTGGGCAAGTGGGCCTGGCACACACGCTGGCTGGCAGGCAACTGCAATTAGATTACACAAGCAGACTGATGTTTTACAGTCAAAAAAGTTTTTTTTTTTTAAATTTACACTACTGTTACACCAGATATGAGTGGTGGCACTGGGCAAGTGGGCACAGTATACGCTGTGAGCCTGGCACACACGCTGGCAGGCAGGCAACTGCAATTAGATTACACAAGCAGACTGATGTTACACAGTCAAAAAAGTTTTTTTTTTAAATTTACACTACTGTTACACCAGATATGAGTGGTGGCACTGGGCAAGTGGGCACAGTATACGCTGTGAGCCTGGCACACATGCTTACACTAGCAGACTGATGTTTCACAGTCAAAAAAGTTTTTTTTTTTTAAATTTACACTACTGGTACACCAGATATGAGTGGTGGCACTGGGCAAGTGGGCCTGGCACACACGCTGGCAGGCAGGCAACTGCAATTAGATTACTCAAGCAGACTGATGTTTCACAGTCAAAAGAGTTTTTTTTTTTATTTACACTACTGTTACACCAGATATGAGTGGTGGCACTGGGCAAGTGGGCACAGTATACGCTGTGAGCCTGGCACACATGCTTACACTAGCAGACTGATGTTTCACAGTCAAAAAAGTTTTTTTAAAAAAAATTTACACTACTGTTAAACCAGATATGAGTGGTGGCACTGGGCAAGTGGGCACAGTATACGCTGTGAGCCTGGCACACATGCTGGCAGGCAGGCCACTGCAATTAGATTACACAAGCAGACTGATGTTTCACAGTCAAAAAAGTTTTTTTTTTTAAACTTACACTACTGGTACACCAGATATGAGTGGTGGCACTGGGCAAGTGGGCCTGGCACACACGCTGGCAGGCAGGCAACTGCAATTAGATTACTCAAGCAGACTGATGTTTCACAGTCCAAAGAGTTTTTTTTTTAATTTACACTACTGTTACACCAGATATGAGTGGTGGCACTGGGCAAGTGGGCACAGTATACGCTGTTAGCCTGGCACACATGCTGGCAGGCAGGCCACTGCAATTAGATTACACAAGCAGACTGATGTTTCACAGTCAAAAAAGTTTTTTTTTTTAAATTTACACGACTGTTACACCAGATATGAGTGGTGGCACTGGGCAAGTGAGCACAGTATACGCTGTGAGCCTGGCACACATGCTGGCAGGCAGGCCACTGCAATTAGATTACACAAGCAGACTGATGTTTCACAGTCAAAAAAGTTTTGTTTTTTTTAAATTTACACTACTGTTACACCAGATATGAGTGGTTGCACTGGGCAAGTGGGCACAGTATACGCTGTGAGCCTGGCACACATTCTGGCAGGCAGACATCTGCAATAAGATTACACAAGCAGACTGATGTTTCACAGTCAAAAAAGTTTTTTTTTTATATTTACACTACTGTTACACCAGATATGAGTGGTGGCACTGTGCAAGTGGGCACAGTATACACTGTGAGCCTGGCACACACGCTGGCAGGCAGGCAACTACAAATAGATTACACAAGCAGACTGATGTTTTACAGTCAAAAAAGTTTTTTTTTTTTTAAATTTACACTACTGTTACACCAGATATGAGTGGTGGCACTGGTCAAGTGGGCACAGTATACGCTGTGAGCCTGGCACACATGCTTACACTAGCAGACTGATGTTTCACAGTCAAAAAAGTTTTTTTTTTAAATTTACACTACTGGTACACCAGATATGAGTGGTGGCACTGGGCAAGTGGACCTGGCACACACACTGGCAGGCAGGCAACTGCAATTAGATTACTCAAGCAGACTGATGTTTCACAGTCAAAATAGTTTTTTTTTTTTAATTTACACTACTGTTACACCAGATATGAGTGGTGGCACTGGGCAAGTGGGCACAGTATACGCTGTGAGCCTGGCACACATGCTTACACTAGCAGACTGATATTTCACAGTCAAAAAAGTTTTTTTAAATTTTTTTTACACTACTCTTAAACCAGATATGAGTGGTGGCACTGGGCAAGTGGGCACAGTATACGCTGTGAGCCTGGCACACATGCTGGCAGGCAGGCAACTGCAATTAGATTACACAAGCAGACTGATGTTTCACAGTCAAATTTTTTTTTTTTTTTTTAAATTTACACTACTGTTACACCAGATATGAGTGGTTGCACTGGGCAAGTGGGCACAGTATACGCTGTGAGCCTGGCACACATTCTGGCAGGCAGGCAACTGCAATAAGATTACACAAGCAGACTGATGTTTCACAGTCAAAAAAGTTTTTTTTTTTTTAAAATTTACACTACTGTTACACCAGATATGAGTGGTGGCACTGGGCAAGTGGGCACAGTATACGCTGTGAGCCTGGCACACATGCTGGCAGGTAGGCAACAGCAATTAGATTACACATGCAGACTGATGTTTCACAGTCAAAAAAGTTTTTTTTTTAAATTTACACTACTGTTACTCCAGATATGAGTGGTGGCACTGGGCAAGTGGGCCTGGCACACACGCTGGCTGGCAGGCAACTGCAATTAGATTACACAAGCAGACTGATGTTTCACAGTCAAAAAAGTTTTTTTTTTTAATTTACACTACTGTTACACCAGATATGAGTGGTGGCACTGGGAATGTGGGCACAGTATACGCTGTGAGCCTGGCACACATGCTTACACTAGCAGACTGATGTTTCACAGTCAAAAAAGTTTTTTTTTTTAAATTTACACTACTGGTACACCAGATATGAGTGGTGGCACTGGGCAAGTGGGCCTGGCACACACGCTGGCAGGCAGGCAACTGCAATTAGATTACTCAAGCAGACTGATGTTTCTCAGTCAAAAGAGTTTTTTTTTTTAATTTACACTACTGTTACACCAGATATGAGTGGTGGCACTGGGCAAGTGGGCACAGTATACGCTGTGAGCCTGACACAAAAAAGCAGACTGATGTTTCATAGTCCAAATTTTTGTTTTTTTTTAATTTACAGTTACACTACTATTAAACAAAATATGAGTGGTGGCACTGGGCAAGTGGGCACAGTATGCACTTTGAGCCTGACACAAAAAGCAGACTGATGTTTCACAGTCCAAAAAGTTTTTTTTTTTTAAATGTACACTTACACTACTATTAAACAAGATATGAGTGGTGCCACTGGGCAAGTGGGCACAGTATACGCTGTGAGCCTGACACAAAAAAACAGACTGATGTTTCACAGTCCAAAACGTTTTTTTTTTTTAAAATGTACACTTACACTACTATTAAACAAGATATGAGTGGTGCCACTGGGCAAGTGGGCACAGTATACGCTGTGAGCCTGACACAAAAAAACAGAATGATGTTTCACAGTCCAAAAATTTTTTTTCTTTTAAAATGTACACTTACACTACTATTAAACAAGATATGAGTGGTGGCACTGGGCAAGTGGGCACAGTATACGCTGTGAGCCTGGCACACACGCTGGCAGGCAGGCAACTGCAATTAGATTACACAAGCAGACTTATGTTTCACAGTCAAAAAAGTTTTTTTTTTTAAATTTACACTACTGTTACACCAGATATGAGTGGTGGCACTGGGCAAGTAGGCACAGTATATGCTGTGAGCCTGGCACACATGCTGGCAGGCAGGCAACAACAATTAGATTACACAAGCAGACTGATGTTTCACAGTCAAAAAAGTTTTATTTTTTTTAAATGTACACTACTGTTACACCAGATATGAGTGGTGGCACTGGGCAAGTGGGCACAGTATACACTGTGAGCCTGGCACACACACTGGCATGCAGGCCACAGCAATTAGATTACACAAGCAGACTGATGTTTCACAGTCAAAAAAGTTTTTTGTTTTTTTTTTAAATTTACACTACTGTTACACCAGATATGAGTGGTGGCACTGGGCAAGTGGGCCTGGCACACACGCTGGCTGGCAGGCAACTGCAATTAGATTACACAAGCAGACTGATGTTTTACAGTCAAAAAAGTTTTTTTTTTTAAATTTACACTACTGTTACACCAGATATGAGTGGTGGCACTGGGCAAGTGGGCACAGTATACGCTGTGAGCCTGGCACACACGCTGGCAGGCAGGCAACTGCAATTAGATTACACAAGCAGACTGATGTTACACAGTCAAAAAAGTTTTTTTTAAAAATTTACACTACTGTTACACCAGATATGAGTGGTGGCACTGGGCAAGTGGGCACAGTATACACTGTGAGCCTGGCACACACGCTGGCAGGCAGGCAATAACAATTAGATTACACAAGCAGACTGATGTTTTACAGTCAAAAAAGTTTTTTTTTTTTAAATTTACACTACTGTTACACCAGATATGAGTGGTGGCACTGGGCAAGTGGGCACAGTATACGCTGTGAGCCTAGCACACATGCTTACACTAGCAGACTGATGTTTCACAGTTAAAAAAGTTTTTTTTTTAAATTTACACTACTGGTACACCAGATATGAGTGGTGGCACTGGGCAAGTAGGCCTGGCCCACACGCTGGCAAGCAGGCAACTGCAATTAGATTACTCAAGCAGACTGATGTTTCATAGTCAAAAGATTTTTTTGTTTTAATTTACACTACTGTTACACCAGATATGAGTGGTGGCACTGGGCAAGTGGGCACAGTATACGCTGTGAGCCTGGCACACATGCTTACACTAGCAGACTGATGTTTCACAGTCAAAAAAGTGGTGTTTTTTTTAAATTTACACTACTGTTAAACCAGATATGAGTGGTGGCACTGGGCAAGTGGGCCTGGCACACACGCTGGCAGGCAAGCAACTGCAATTAGATTACACTAACAGAGTGATGTTTCACAGTCAAAAAAGTTTTTTTTTTTTAAATTTACACTACTGTTACACCAGATATGAGTGGTGGCACTGGGCAAGTGGGCACAGTATATGCTGTGAGCCTGGCACACATGCTGGCAGGCAGGCCACTGCCATTAGATTACACAAGCAGACTGATGATTCACAGTCAAAAAAGTTTTTTTTTTTAAATTTACACTACTGTTACACCAGATATGAGTGGTGGCACTGGGCAAGTGGGCCTGGCACACACGCTGGCTGGCAGGCAACTGCAATTAGATTACACAAGCAGACTGATGTTTTACAGTCAAAAAAGTTTTTTTTTTTAAATTTACACTACTGTTACACCAGATATGAGTGGTGGCACTGGGCAAGTGGGCACAGTATACGCTGTGAGCCTGGCACACACGCTGGCAGGCAGGCAACTGCAATTAGATTACACAAGCAGACTGATGTTACACAGTCAAAAAAGTTTTTTTAAAAAATTTACACTACTGTTACACCAGATATGAGTGGTGGCACTGGGCAAGTGGGCACAGTATACACTGTGAGCCTGGCAGACACGCTGGCAGGCAGGCATAACAATTAGATTACACAAGCAGACTGATGTTTTACAGTCAAAAAAGTTTTTTTTTTTAAATTTACACTACTGTTACACCAGATATGAGTGGTGGCACTGGGCAAGTGGGCACAGTATACACTGTGAGCCTAGCACACATGCTTACACTAGCAGACTGATGTTTCACAGTCAAAAAATTTTTTTTTTTAAATTTACACTACTGGTACACCAGATATGAGTGGTGGCACTGGGCAAGTAGGCCTGGCCCACACGCTGGCAGGCAGGCAACTGCAATTAGATTACTCAAGCAGACTGATGTTTCATAGTCAAAAGAGTTTTTTGTTTTAATTTACACTACTGTTACACCAGATATGAGTGGTGGCACTGGGCAAGTGGGCACAGTATACGCTGTGAGCCTGGCACACATGCTTACACTAGCAGACTGATGTTTCACAGTCAAAAAAGTGTTTTTTTTTTAAATTTACACTACTGTTAAACCAGATATGAGTGGTGGCACTGGGCAAGTGGGCCTGGCACACACGCTGGCAGGCAAGCAACTGCAATTAGATTACACTAACAGACTGATGTTTCACAGTCAAAAAAGTTTTTTTTTTTTAAATTTACACTACTGTTACACCAGATATGAGTGGTGGCACTGGGCAAGTGGGCACAGTATATGCTGTGAGCCTGGCACACATGCTGGCAGGCAGGCCACTGCCATTAGATTACACAAGCAGACTGATGATTCACAGTCAAAAAAGTTTTTTTTTTTAAATTTACACTACTGTTACACCAGATATGAGTGGTTGCACTGGGCAAGTGGGCACAGTATACGCTGTGAGCCTGGCACACATGCTGGCAGGCAGGCAACTGCAAATAGATTACACAAGCAGACTGATGTTTTACAGTCAAAAAAGTTTTTTTTTTTTTAAATTTACACTACTGTTACACCAGATATGAGTGGTTGCACTGGGCAAGTGGGCACAGTATACGCTGTGAGCCTGGCACACATGCTGGCAGGCAGGCAACTGCAATTAGATTACACAAGCAGACTTATGTTTCACAGTCAAAAAAGTTTTTTTTTTTAAATTTACACTACTGTTACACCAGATATGAGTGGTGGCACTGGGCAAGTAGGCACAGTATATGCTGTGAGCCTGGCACACATACTGGCAGGCAGGCAACAGCAATTAGATTACACAAGCAGACTGATGTTTCACAGTCAAAAAAGTTTTATTTTTTTTAAATGTACACTACTGTTACACCAGATATGAGTGGTGGCACTGGGCAAGTGGGCCTGGCACACACGCTGGCTGGCAGGCAACTGCAATTAGATTACACAAGCAGACTGATGTTTTACAGTCAAAAAAGTTTTTTTTTTTAAATTTACACTACTGTTACACCAGATATGAGTGGTGGCACTGGGCAAGTGGGCACAGTATACGCTGTGAGCCTGGCACACACGCTGGCAGGCAGGCAACTGCAATTAGATTACACAAGCAGACTGATGTTACACAGTCAAAAAAGTTTTTTTTAAAAATTTACACTACTGTTACACCAGATATGAGTGGTGGCACTGGGCAAGTGGGCACAGTATACACTGTGAGCCTGGCACACACGCTGGCAGGCAGGCAATAACAATTAGATTACACAAGCAGACTGATGTTTTACAGTCAAAAAAGTTTTTTTTTTTTAAATTTACACTACTGTTACACCAGATATGAGTGGTGGCACTGGGCAAGTGGGCACAGTATACGCTGTGAGCCTAGCACACATGCTTACACTAGCAGACTGATGTTTCACAGTTAAAAAAGTTTTTTTTTTAAATTTACACTACTGGTACACCAGATATGAGTGGTGGCACTGGGCAAGTAGGCCTGGCCCACACGCTGGCAAGCAGGCAACTGCAATTAGATTACTCAAGCAGACTGATGTTTCATAGTCAAAAGATTTTTTTGTTTTAATTTACACTACTGTTACACCAGATATGAGTGGTGGCACTGGGCAAGTGGGCACAGTATACGCTGTGAGCCTGGCACACATGCTTACACTAGCAGACTGATGTTTCACAGTCAAAAAAGTGGTGTTTTTTTTAAATTTACACTACTGTTAAACCAGATATGAGTGGTGGCACTGGGCAAGTGGGCCTGGCACACACGCTGGCAGGCAAGCAACTGCAATTAGATTACACTAACAGAGTGATGTTTCACAGTCAAAAAAGTTTTTTTTTTTAAATTTACACTACTGTTACACCAGATATGAGTGGTGGCACTGGGCAAGTGGGCACAGTATATGCTGTGAGCCTGGCACATATGCTGGCAGGCAGGCCACTGCCATTAGATTACACAAGCAGACTGATGATTCACAGTCAAAAAAGTTTTTTTTTTTAAATTTACACTACTGTTACACCAGATATGAGTGGTGGCACTGGGCAAGTGGGCCTGGCACACACGCTGGCTGGCAGGCAACTGCAATTAGATTACACAAGCAGACTGATGTTTTACAGTCAAAAAAGTTTTTTTTTTTAAATTTACACTACTGTTACACCAGATATGAGTGGTGGCACTGGGCAAGTGGGCACAGTATACGCTGTGAGCCTGGCACACACGCTGGCAGGCAGGCAACTGCAATTAGATTACACAAGCAGACTGATGTTACACAGTCAAAAAAGTTTTTTTTAAAAATTTACACTACTGTTACACCAGATATGAGTGGTGGCACTGGGCAAGTGGGCACAGTATACACTGTGAGCCTGGCAGACACGCTGGCAGGCAGGCATAACAATTAGATTACACAAGCAGACTGATGTTTTACAGTCAAAAAAGTTTTTTTTTTTAAATTTACACTACTGTTACACCAGATATGAGTGGTGGCACTGGGCAAGTGGGCACAGTATACGCTGTGAGCCTAGCACACATGCTTACACTAGCAGACTGATGTTTCACAGTCAAAAAATTTTTTTTTTTAAATTTACACTACTGGTACACCAGATATGAGTGGTGGCACTGGGCAAGTAGGCCTGGCCCACACGCTGGCAGGCAGGCAACTGCAATTAGATTACTCAAGCAGACTGATGTTTCATAGTCAAAAGAGTTTTTTGTTTTAATTTACACTACTGTTACACCAGATATGAGTGGTGGCACTGGGCAAGTGGGCACAGTATACGCTGTGAGCCTGGCACACATGCTTACACTAGCAGACTGATGTTTCACAGTCAAAAAAGTGTTTTTTTTTTTAAATTTACACTACTGTTAAACCAGATATGAGTGGTGGCACTGGGCAAGTGGGCCTGGCACACACGCTGGCAGGCAAGCAACTGCAATTAGATTACACTAACAGACTGATGTTTCACAGTCAAAAAAGTTTTTTTTTTTTAAATTTACACTACTGTTACACCAGATATGAGTGGTTGCACTGGGCAAGTGGGCACAGTATACGCTGTGAGCCTGGCACACATGCTGGCAGGCAGGCAACTGCAAATAGATTACACAAGCAGACTGATGTTTTACAGTCAAAAAAGTTTTTTTTTTTAAAATTTACACTACTGTTACACCAGATATGAGTGGTTGCACTGGGCAAGTGGGCACAGTATACGCTGTGAGCCTGGCACACATGCTGGCAGGCAGGCAACTGCAATTAGATTACACAAGCAGACTTATGTTTCACAGTCAAAAAAGTTTTTTTTTTTAAATTTACACTACTGTTACACCAGATATGAGTGGTGGCACTGGGCAAGTAGGCACAGTATATGCTGTGAGCCTGGCACACATACTGGCAGGCAGGCAACAGCAATTAGATTACACAAGCAGACTGATGTTTCACAGTCAAAAAAGTTTTATTTTTTTTAAATGTACACTACTGTTACACCAGATATGAGTGGTGGCACTGGGCAAGTGGGCACAGTATACACTGTGAGCCTGGCACACATTCTGGCATGCAGGCCACAGCAATTAGATTACACAAGCAGACTGATGTTTCACAGTCAAAAAAGTTTTTTTTTTTTTTTTAATTTACACTACTGTTACACCAGATATGAGTGGTGGCACTGGGCAAGTGGGCCTGGCACACATGCTGGCAGGCAGGCAACAGCAATTAGATTACACAAGCAGACTGATGTTTCACAGTCAAAAAAGTTTTTTTTTTTAAATTTACACTACTGTTACACCAGATATGAGTGGTGGCACTGGGCAAGTGGGCACAGTATACGCTGTGAGCCTGGCACACACGCTGGCAGGCAACTACAATTAGATTACACAAGCAGACTGATGTTTCACAGTCAAAAAAGTTTTTTTTTTTAAATTTACACTATTGGTACACCAGATATGAGTGGTGGCACTTGGCAAGTGGGCCTGGCACACACTCTGGCAGGCAGGCAACTGCAATTAGATTACTCAAGCAGACTGATGTTTCTCAGTCAAAAGAGTTTTTTTAATTTACACTACTGTTACACCAGATATGAGTGGTGGCACTGGGCAAGTGGGCACAGTATACGCTGTGAGCCTGGCACACATGCTTACACTAGCAGACTGATGTTTCACAGTCAAAAAAGTTTTTTTTTTAAAAATTTACACTACTGTTAAACCAGATATGAGTGGTGGTACTGGGCAAATGGGCCTGGCACACATGCTGGCAGGCAGGCAACTGCAATTATATTACACTAGCAGACTGATGTTTCACAGTCCAAAAAGTTTTTTTTTTTTTTAATTTACACTACTGTTACACCAGATATGAGTGGTGGCACTGGGCAAGTGGGCACAGTATACGCTGTGAGCCTGGCACACACGCTGGCAGGCAGGTAACTGCAATTAGATTACACAAGCAGACTGATGTTTCACAGTCAAAAAAGTTTTTTTTTTTAAATTTACTCTACTGTTACACCAGATATGAGTGGTGGCACTGGGCAAGTGGGCACAGTATACGCTGTGAGCCTGGCACACATGCTTACACTAGCAGACTGATGTGTCACAGTCAATTTTTTTTTTTTTTTAAATTTACACTACTGTTACACCAGATATGAGTGGTGGCACTGGGCAAGTGGGCACAGTATACGCTGTGAGCCTGGCACACACGCTGGCAGGCAGGCAACTGCAATTAGATTACACTAGCAGACTGATGTTTCACAGTCAAAAAAGTTTTTTTTTTTAAATTTACTCTACTGTTACACCAGATATGAGTGGTGGCACTGGGCAAGTGGGCACAGTATACGCTGTGAGCCTGGCACACATGCTTACACTAGCAGACTGATGTGTCACAGTCAATTTTTTTTTTTTTTTAAATTTACTCTACTGTTACACCAGATATGAGTGGTGGCACTGGGCAAGTGGGCACAGTATACGCTGTGAGCCTGGCACACATGCTTACACTAGCAGACTGATGTGTCACAGTCAATTTTTTTTTTTTTTTTAAATTTACTCTACTGTTACACCAGATATGAGTGGTGGCACTGGGCAAGTGGGCACAGTATACGCTGTGAGCCTGGCACACATGCTTACACTAGCAGACTGATGTGTCACAGTCAATTTTTTTTTTTTTTTAAATTTACACTACTGTTTCACCAGATATGAGTGGTGGCACTGGGCCAGTGGGCCTGGCACACACGCTGGCAGGCAACTGCAATTAGATTACACAAGCAGACTGATGTTTCACAGTCAAAAAAGTTTTTTTTTTTTAAATTTACACTACTGTTACACCAGATATGAGTGGTGGCACTGGGCAAGGGGGCCTGGCACACACGCTGGCAGGCAGGCAACTGCAATTAGATTGCACTCGCACACTGATGTTTCACAGTCAAAAAAGTTTTTTTTTTTTAAATTTACACTACTGTTACACCAGATATGAGTGGTGGAACTGGGCAAGTGGCTTGGCAGGCAGGCAACTGCAATTAGATTACACAGGAAAAAAAACAAAAAAAACAGACTGATGTTCTAGACCTAAAAAGGGCTTTTTGGGGTGCTGTCCTTACAGCAGAGATCAGATGAGTCCTTCGGGACTGTAGTGGACACTGAATACACTAGCCTAGCTATCAATTTTCCTATTGAATCAGCAGCATCTACACTGTCCCTCCTCTCACTAACAATGCAGCTTTTGAATGAATCTAAAATGGCTGCTGTCCAGGAGCTGGGAGGGTCTGGGAGGGAGGGTCTGCTGCTGATTGGCTGGAATGTGTCTGCAGACTGTGAGATACAGGGTCAAAGTTTACTCAATGATGACGAATAGGGGGCGGATCGAACATCGCATATGTTCGCCTGCCTTTGCGAACGCGAACAAGCTATGTTTGCAGGGAACTATTCACCGGCGAACAATTTGCGACATCACTATTAGTTATATTGTAGCTAGCTTAGCTTTTATTTCACAGGTAAGTATGTATTTAGTTTTAAATAGGAATTTTTTAGTTAATAATTGTATGTTTAATTTATCTATATTTTAATGATGTTAAAGCTGGGGGGTGTTAGGGTTATGGTTAGGTTTAGGGGTTAATATAGTTTAATTTAGTTAATAATTGTAAGTTTAATTTAGCTATATTTTAATTATGTTAAAGTTAGGGGGTTTTAGGATTAAGGTTACGTTAGGGTTAGGGTTACGTTAGGGTTAGGTTTAGGGGTTACTAGTTTAAATTAGTTTATTGTGATGTGGGGGTCTTTTGGTTTAAAGGTTAATAGGTTTATTATAGTGGTGGCGGTGTTGGGCTTAATAACTTTAGTATAGTGGGGGTGATGTGGGCGGGCGGCAGATTAGGGGTTATTAATATTTAAATAGTGTTTGCAATGCGGGAGGGCGGCAGTTTAGTGGTTAATAACTTTAGTATAGTGGTGACGATGTCGGGGAGCTTTGGAATAGGGGGTTAATAAATTTTTTTATTGGCAACTGTCGGGAGCGGCAGATTAGGGGTTAGTAAGTTTAATATACTATTTGCGTTGCGGGAGGGCCTCGGTTTAGGGGTTAAGATGTAGTTTATTGGTGTTTAGTGTACTTTGTAGCAGTTTAGTTATGAGTTTTATGTTACAGATTTGTAGCGTAAAACTCATAACTACTGTCTTTAGATGGCGTTACGGATCTTGTCGTTTTAAAGTGTAACGCTCACTTTTTAGCCAGAACTTAAAACTCGTAATAGAAGCGCTATGGAAATCCCATTAACGTAATTGTTATGTGTGCGGTACTGACGTCGCATTACAGGCTAAAAGGCTTGCAGTACACCTATACCGACAAGACTTGTAATGGCTTTGGTGCCGTTTTAAAGCTGAAAATACCATATTTTCAGCGTTAAAAGATGAACGCACAAACTTGTAATTTAGCTGATAGTCAGTTCTGCAAATTCATAAATTACAAAATGACAATTTAAAAAAAAAAGAGAATAGCAAGTAAAGAACTCAATTTGAGAATCAATGCTTTTCAAGGCAATTGTGAATAAATGTAATGTTACTCATATAATAGACAAAACAAACTAATTTTATTAAAGGTTTTATTAAAAAATAGATATAATAAAATCTGAACATTACTTTTCTGATTATTGTATTTTTCAGTGGTTGATAAGATTGCAGTCTATTAAACTGCAACTCATTGAAGGTCTCAGGTTACTGATTACTTGATGTCTTCATTAGACGTTATTCATGTGATTGGCACTTGAAAATATGTATGATTGGTACACAAATGGTCAGAAGGCATGCATAATGAATGGACTCTGTTAACAGATACAATCATATAATATCACACATATTTCTCTGTTCAGTTCCCTAGCAACCAAGGATACTAAGAAAGAAGAATGCATATTTATTGTTCTGTAGTGTTTAGCACTTAAGCTCTCTGTAAATTATTCTCTTGTATGAAAATGAATTGCATAAATAACAATGACAATCTTGTATTTGTAAAATTACCATAAGCAGAAAATATAAATTAATGCATACATTTCTTGTTTAAAAATAGCCAGACAATGTTACTTTTCCAAATTCATTAGTGCTCAAATTCACAGTAGGTAGGGGATAAACGTTTTAACTTTTTATATCTATCATGAATTCAAGCCATAATAATATTTTTTTTAGATCAGTAAAATACATTGTAACATTGCAAATGATAAACATGTACTGGCTAGTGACCTTTACATGAGAAGTGTCTTTTATAATATGGTCTGAGTATATACTTATAAATTACTTTCCGTTAGAATTTCAAATAGTTTGATTGAAACTATTTATTTCAGTAATAAAGGTCACATATACAAGAGTATTACAGTCTGCTAGGGAAAATGAATGGCAAATTTGAGGTGCAGAGAGCATCCAGCTTCCAAATTTAGGATTTATAATTGCAGCAGGTAAGGTGCACTGTGTATCACAGTGCTGTAACATTCTCTGTTTTATATTAACTTCACAATATTTGACTATATTATTATATTTTGTCTTTTAGGTGATCACATGTGTCATAATATTTAAATAACCAATTCTTTAAAAAATGAACACCTAGATTACGAGTTTTGCGTTAGGAGGGGTGCGGTGCTAACGAGCAGTTTAAGCTCACCGCTCACTTACAGACAGCGCTGGTATTACGGGTTTTTAGAAACCCGGCGTTAACCGCAAAAAAGTGAGCGAAGAGCAAAATTTAGCTCCACATCTCACCTCAATAACAGCGCTGCTTACGTTAGCGGTGAGCTGCTAAAACGTGGGGAGAGCTGGCTGAAAAAAAACCTAACACCTGCAAAAAAGCAGGGTAAAGCTCCTAACGCAGCCCCATTAATTCTTATGGGGAAATACTTTTTATGTCTACACCTAACACCCTAACATGAACCCGAGTCTAAACACCCCTAATATTACACTTATTAACCCCTAATCTGCCACCTTTGACATTGTCGACACCTGCATTATATTATTAACCCCTAATCTGCAGCTCCGGACACCACCGCCACCTACATTATAGTTATGAAACCCCTAATCTGCTGCCCCCAACATCGCCGAACCCTACATTATATTTATTAACCCCTAATCTGCCGCCCCAAATGTCGCCGCAACCTAACTACATTTATTAACCCCTAATCTGCCGCCCACAACGTCGCCACCACTATAATAAAGTTATTAACCCCTAAACCTAAGTCTAACCCTAACCCCCCTAACTTAAATATAATTACAATAAGTCTAAATAAAATTACTACAATTACCTAAATAATTCCTATTTAAAACTAAATACTTACCTATAAAATAAACCCTAAGAAAGCTACAATATAACTAATAGTTACATTGTAGCTATCTTAGGGCTTATTTTTATTTTACAGGCAACTTTGTATTTATTTTAACTAGCCAGAATAGTTATTAAATAGTTATTAACTATTTTAAACTACCTAGTTAAAATAAAGACAAATTTACCTGTAAAATAAAAACTAACCTAAGTTACACTAAAACCTAACACTACACTATAATTAAATAAATTAACTAAATTAAATACAATTAATTACAATTAAATAAAATTAAATAAAATTATCTAAAGAGTTTTATGCTATGGCGTTGTAGTGTAAAACTCTTAACTACTGACTTTAAAATGCGGAACCAGGCATGACAGGAGAGGGTCTACCGCTCACTTTTGGTTAGACTCGTAATACCGGCGCTATGCAAGTCCCATTGAAAATATAGGATACGCAATTGACGTAAGTGGATTTGCGGTATTTCCGAGTCTGGCCAAAAAAGTGAGCGGTGAGCCTGTCTTTTCAAGACTCGTAATACCAGCGGGCATTAAATAGCAGCGTTAGGACCTCTTAACGGTGCTTTTTAACCCTAACGCACAACTCGTAATCTAGCCGGGTGTGTTTACAAAGTCCGGCTGCTCAGTGGGTGCTAAGACATACAATGAATGGCAAGTGCATATAAAACCTAGAGCCTAGAACTAACTCTGTATCATTTATATTATCTATCACACAGTTCCTCTATTATTTAAAGAGAGCATATATCACTCACTCAAAATGTATTTATGTGAATTAAATAATTATCTAATAGTAATTACAGTTGACTACCAACAGACATTTGCTCTGGGTGCTCTGGTCTCTAAGAGATAATAGCACACCCATGTAAGACATACAATTACACAGTGACCACTCTTTGAAAGAGAGGCCCCCCATTTGAAAAAAAAAAAAAAAAAAACAACACATACCAAGATGACCACTATTTTAATAGAGGCTTACCTTTTTAATTTATTTGCTAACATTGGAGGCGTTGAATTACAATTTAGAATAGGGCGCATTGGCTGGCATTGGAAGCTGTGAGTTACACTTTTTGAAGGTTCCTTATTGGTGTGGCTTAAGTTGTGGCATCTTTTTGTTAAATCTGAGTGGTTAAAATATTATATTTAAATGCCTAGAAGAAATGGGTTGGCATTGCCTTTGATAAAGCTACATACGGTGAAACGCGCGTCAAGCATGAGGCACAATCCAGGGGTTACAAGCATACCGTTATGGAACTATTATTGAATAGATAAGTATAGACTTTTTTTGCGTCTTTATATATTTTTTTGCTTCTCTCTTATCCCTATTGCTAAGGCCATTTTATCTCCTACTTTGCCGGTGTCACGTAGTATTAACTTGATAGGGATCTGCTCCCCAGGTGGGTTATTGAGTGAAGCAAAACCTAGTTGGTATTTATGTGAATATGGATTGGTATAACTAATTTATTATGGTTATATACCCTTGGATTCTAATCTGATGTTCCATCTTTTAGGTGTAAAATCTCTTACTTATGCTTTATGGATATTTTTTATTATTATTTTTTTTTATTTCCTTAATAAAAGTTAAGTTTTATATTTTCAGCCTATACTTTTCGACCTATATTGAAGAATAGATGAAGTCATATGTTTCCTAGTGTGACCTAAATATTCTTACTTTAGCTGTCTCTCGTTTTGAGCCAGTGTTTTAAGGAAGATATTGCTTTAGAAAATGTGACACATTTCCCCTATGGTGGATTACAAGTACCCTTTTTGGCACTAATAATGAGACAACTGAGGGGGACTTTTATATGAATATAATAGATTCTACTTTAATCCGGTTAGTATATTCATTTTCTTGGTAACACAGTGTATTCCCTGACCTTTGTAAAGGATCAGACAATACTCCCAGCTGCCTTCCCCAGTGTGTACAAAGGGCTCATAGTCTCATGCACACAGTGCATTCCCTGCCTGGGAGATATACAAAGCATGGAGGAGGGGATATGACCTCATACATATATTTCTGCCTTCCAGAAAGCTCACTCCTCAACACTGTGCAATGCATGCTGGGAATTAGAGTCCAGAATTGCAGTGGCACATTACTTAGAGTGAAACAGAGAAATACAGATTACAGAATGCTATGTAACTCCAAGAATAATGTGCTTCTTCCTCTAAAATGCAGACTGAAAGAAAAAAAAATGATATCTAATTGTCTTTTTTTTCTGCAGTTTGTACCACACAAGAGGAGGGAATTTCTGAAAGTTCTGGGTCTGCAAAAAATAGAGCTAGATTATAAGCTAACAGTTATGCGCACCAAAAAAAAGGGTTTATCATGGGTGTTTACGCTCATCAGGTTCTTTTGCACATATTAAAAGCTGTAAGCAAACTCGATTGTTTGAGCATAATGTAAGTTAATGCTCATTGAGATAGCGCGTCCTCAGTGCTCTAATTAACTGTTTCAAGAAACAAAAAAGTGTCACAAAACACATAAATAATACTTAACAAAGTACAATCATAATAACACAATCTAAAACGAATTGTTCAAATAAAATATTACACAAAAAAGAGCTCAAAGATATGAGGTATCAGGTGTTAGAAAAAAAAGCAGGCCAAGGGCTTTAACATATATGTCTAAATATGTATATATATATATATATATATATATATATATATATATATATATATATATATATATATATATATTTGTATGCGTATATGTGTGTGGATATATATGTATATATATATATATATATATATATATATATCTATAAAAGTTTGGAAATAAAAGCACTCAATGGGCTTCAGTCATCAGTGACAATCCTCTTTTTTTTTGTGACGTTTCGGGACCACAAACGTTCCTTCCTCTGACAAGCAACAAGTGAAAAAGAACAAACATTTATAGGCCTGTAATACTCTCCCTCTACAGGCTGCCAATCAGGGTGAACAGTGTGCAAAAAAGAGAATCAAGTCTTGTGCAAACTGACTGTGTATAATCAGTGATGTGTATGTATAAATAATATGTGTATAAATAATTCCATGTAAAAACAATACAAATATTGATGTAATATGCGCGGCCATTAATGGCCAATTTATGTGATCCTAATAGTAGGTGTGTATCCACTCAATCACTCCGATAGTAATTATAAGCTGTGTCATTTTGCTATTTTCTCATCACCAACAACGTCTGTGTGCGTCCAGTCCACATGGATTAGTAAACAATGTCACCCATTGGATACCGTAGGACACACCTATGCGTCTGATTGGCCATGGGACTAATATATGCAATCCGACACCGCCCCCTACTCGGAAAGGACTTCTATTATAGATTGTGCCAACGCGGTGATCTATCGCAAGATGTCATGCACCATCTGGGTCTGTCATCTAAATTAGAATCCCAGGGACGTCAAGTATAACACACAGATTCAATGTGCCACTAGGCGCACTATTCTATCTTCACTATGGAAACCAACCAAAACACCAGCCTTCCAAGTGTCAATGCGGGGAGTTGTCTGAGCCATCGTATGGAATAGTGAAGCAAAAAACAGACACGCCCTCTCCTTTGTCACTTAGCAAACCCTGTCAATCAATTGCTAAAGAAAGAAATCGACGCCCAACTAGATTAATAGTAGCAGAGATCAACCCGCGATAAGTTTGACAGTTATACTGTATAACGAACCTCTGTAGTGAGAAAGGTCTAACTGGTGCCACAGTAGGTCACAGTTAAGATGAGCGGTCTAATCACTATTATCATGCTACTCCTGTGTATATAATTATGCTAATGATGATCCTAAAGGTTTGAAATACTGACATAAAGGCTACTGCCAGCCCCACTGGGGTTTAACTCAAAAGCAAACAAAACAAACAAACATAAAAAATAAATCCAACACCACCCAACTTAACCAAACACATTACTGGATCATTAGAGAGCCCCCTAGTCAAGCCTAAAATGTAAAGCCGCTATCATGTCACTTGTGTCCTATCAGTCAGGCAATAGTGATGTCGCAAACCTAAAATTTTTGGTTCGCGAAAGGCGGACTCGAACTTCCGATATTGTTCACGAACGCGCGAACCGCGCAAACAGCCTTTGAATTCAACAGGCAGGCGAACTTTAAAACCTACAAGGACTCTTTCTGGCCACAATAGTGATGGAAAAGTTGTTTCAAGGGTACTAACACCTGGACTGTCGCATGCTGGAGGGGGATCCCTGGCAAAACTCCCATGGAAAATTACATAGTTTATGCAGAGTCTGCTTTTAAGCCATAATGGGCCTAAATCAACTAACATTCCCAAAGTGGCTGTCTCAAAACATCCCAGACAGAAGATAGATTGATAGATAGGATAGATAGATATACATAGATTGATAGTTAGATAGAATCGATAGAAGAGAAATAGATAGATTTGTTAGATATATAATTACCCTAATAAAGTCTAATAATTAAACATGTATTCTTGGACCCAACTAGCTTGTGTTAATTAGTACTTTTCTTAGCACTTTAATCCCTGTCCCGTCCCCCCCCCCTATCGGGGGTGTTCTATATGGCCTGCCTGATTACCCTGAAAAAAATATAATAATAAGACATGCAGTCTGGTATCTATTTTAACAAGGTTGTGTTTTAAGTACTACCATTCTTAGCTCTTTAATCTCTGTAACTCCCCCTATTTGGTGAGGTCTATATGGCCTGGATGATTGCCCATACAAAATATAATAATAAGACATCTGCTCTTGGTCTGCGACCCATGGTAACTATGTTGTGTTAATTAGTAATGTCCTTCGCATTTTAATAGCTGTTACTCATACTCACCCTATCGGTGGAGGTCTATATGGCCTGCATGATTACCCTTACAAAATATAATAACCAAACATATGCTCTGGGACCCATGGTAAGTAGGTTGTGTTAAGTAGTACTGTTCTTAGCAGTTTAATACCTGTTACAACACCAAATGGTGGCAGGTCTATCTGGCCTTCATGATTAGCTGCACCCAAACCCAAAAAAAAAGCCGAGTGGTCTTAGACTAACACCCATGGCTAACTCGGTTGTTTCAATTAGTACTATTCTTAGCACTTTCATCCCTGTTACGGGTGGTCTACATGGCCATCATGATTAGCCGAACAAAATACTACAATCCAAACTTTGCTCAGTCTTCATAGGCCCTTCATTGGCTGTATTTTGATAGTACAGTTCTTATTATTTTTATAGCTGATACAACACTGAATGGTGGCAGCTCTATATGGCCTACAAGATTAGCCGCACCCAATACAAAAATAAATCCAAGCGGTCTTGGATTAACACCCATGGCTAACTCTGTTGTTTCAAGTAGTACTATTCTTAGCACTTTCATCTCATCATCCCTGTTACTTCCAGGACTCTCTGTGTTGGTCTACATGGCCATCATGATTAGCCTAACCAAATACTACAATCCAACCTTGGCTCAGTCTTCCTAAGGCCCTTCATTGGCTGTATTTTGGTAGTACTGGTCTTATTAGTTTAATAGCTGATACGACACCGAATGGTGGCAGCTCTATATGGCCTGCATGAATAGCCGCACCCAAAGCCAAAAAAAAGCCAAGCGGTTTTGCACTAACACCCATGGCTAACTCTGTTGTTTCAAGTTCTACTATTCTTAGCTCTTTCATCTCATCCCTGTTACTTTCAGGACTCTCAGTGGTGGTGGTCTACATGGCCATCATGATTACCCTCACCAAAAATATAGCAACAATACGTGCGTGCAGGGAACCATGGTAAGGTTACTTCCTTTCGCAAACTCAAGTATAACACTTGCAGGCAGAGGTTCTGACCCTGCATTATGGCTGCACCTCTCCCTAAAAGAGGCATGCATTACAGAGTCTGTGGGCATGTATGCAAAGAGCTGGCCTGCCGAAAAAGAGGAGCAAGGCTGTACAGGTTGTTCTCCTTCAGCCGTTTTATACGCTGTCCCACGGCCACGACCCTCAACAACCACAACAGAATGAAACACCACATATGCCATCCTTTTGAACAACAGAGTACAGGTATGGCATTGATTTTAGTTACACAGCGATATTTATTATGAACCGTGAAATTGAAAACAAAAACATGATTGGACACCAAGTACAGTACAGGTCATTCTCCTTCGGCCTTTTTAGAATAGTGTTCCGGAACCCCAACAAAAACAACAGCGGGAAAGAGGACATATGGCATCCTTTTGAACAATAGATGACAGGTAAGGCATAGATTTTACAAAGCCATAGATAATTTTTTTGCAACTGTGAAATAAAAAAAAACATTGATTGGACACCCAGAACACTTCTTTATCCTTAAGCCTTTTTATAAGAGGCTCCCGGAGCCTCAACTGAAACAACAGCATGAAAGAGGACATATGGCATCCTTGTGAACAATTGATTACAGTTAAGGCATTTATTTTATAATCCCAGAGATCATTTATATGACCCGGGAAATAGAAAAAAACATTGATTAGACACCCAGTACACTTATTTTTCCTCAGGCCTTTTTAATTAGAGGGTTCCGGAGCCTCAACCGAAACAACAGCATGAAAGAGAAAATATGTCATATTTTTGAATAATAGATTACAGGAAAGGCATTGATTTTAGAATCCCAGAGATCATTTATATGACCCGGCAAATAGAAAAAAACATTGATTAGACACTCAGTACACTTATTTTTCCTCAGGCCTTTTTAATAAGAGGGTCCCGGAGCCTCAACCGAAACAACAGCATGAAAGAGGAGATATGTCATCCTTTTGAATAATAGATTACAGGAAAGGCATTGATTTTAGAATCCCAGAGATCATTTATATGACCCGGGAAATAGAAAAAAACATTGATTAGACACTCAGTACACTTATTTTTCCTCAGGCCTTTTTAATAAGAGGGTCCCGGAGCCTCAACCGAAACAACAGCATGAAAGAAAACATATGTCATCCTTTTGAATAATAGATTACAAGAAAGGCATTGATTTTAGAAACCCACAGATCTTTATTTGCAACCGGGAAATAGAAAAAAACATTGATTAGACACCCAGTACACTTATTTTTTCTCAGAAATTTTTAATAAGAGGGTCCCGGAGCCTCAACCGAAACAACAGCATGAAAGAGGACATATGTCATCCTTTTGAATAATAGATTACAGGAAAGGCATTGATTTTAGAATCCCAGAGATCATTTATATGACCCGGGAAATAGAAAAAAACATTGATTAGACACCCAGTACACTTATTTTTCCTCAGGCCTTTTTAATAAGAGGGTCCCAGAGCCTCAACCGAAACAACAGCATGAAAGAGGACATATGTCATCCTTCTGAATAACAGATTACAAGAAAGGCATTGATTTTAGAAACCCAGAGATAATTTGTTGCAAATGGAAATTTGAATAAAAAAAAACGATTCGATGGACACCCAGTACACTTCTTTCTCCTTAGGCCTTTTTATAAGAGGGTCCAGGACCCTCAAAAAAACACCAGCAGGAAAGAGGACGTATGGCATCCTTTTGAACAATATAGTACAGGTACAGCATTAATTTTACAAACCCAGAGATAATTTTGGTCAAATGTGAAATAGAAAAAAAAAATGAGTGGACACCCAGTACACCTCTTTCTCCTTAGGCCTTTTTATAAGAGGGTCCAGGACCCTCAAACAAAATACCAGCAGGAAAGAGAACATATGGCATACTTTTGAACAATAGAGTACTGGTACGGCATTGATTTTAGAAACCCACAGATAATTATTTGGAAAAGTGAAATAGCCCAAAAAACCATGCTTGGACTCCCACTCCAGGTCGTTCTCCTTCAGCTTTTTTATAAGAGGGTAAAGCACCCTCAACAGAAACAACTGCAGGAAACACCACCACATATGCCATCCTTTTGCACAAGCGAGTACAGGTATGGCATCCATTTTAGAAACCCAGAGATAATTGAGAGGAACCAGGAACATTTTTCTAAAAATTTGATGGGGCACCCATTACAGGTCGTTCTCCTTCAGCCTTTTTATACCATGGGCCACGACCCGCAACAGGCACAACAGCATGAAACACCACATATGCCACCCTTTTGCACAATAGAGTACAGGTATGGCATAGATGGAACACGGAGATAATTTAGAGCAACCAAGAGACGGATAAAGATGCTTGGTCGGTCCTACTCTTTCAAATTTGTGGCATTTTGCGTTCAATTTAATGGTCCACCAGATATGAGTGGTGTGCTAAGTTGTACAATTCATAACAGTTTAATCACTAGTGTTATGTGCCTTATTTTTTTTATTTGAGTTTTGTACCCACAGAGCTGCAGCAGAGGCCAGAAAAATTCGGAATGTACAAATGACTGAAAAATTGGGGTATTTTTGTAGCAACTGCTGTAGCAGCGGCCAGAAAAATTGATGTTTGTAAAACATTTATAAAGTCCCCTAAAAGCTTGTGGTTTGAACACTAGTTGTTGGCAGATAAGTCAAGCAAGTCCTCCGGCTTAATAAAAAAAAAAGGCCAGCCTGTGTACCAGTTGTAGCCCAAGCCAGCTCATCTCGTCATCAGGCCTTTTTTATTCAAATGTATCGCCCAATGTCAGTCCCTTCGGGATACAGCCCTCATTCATTTTTATAAAAGTGAGATAGTCAAGGCTTTTTTGACCTAGGTGACTTCTCTTCTCAGTGACAAAACCTCCTGCTGCACTGAAAGTCCTTTCGGACAGGACACTTGAAGCGGGGCAGGCCAGAAGTTCCATTGCAAATTGGGATAGCTCAGGCCACAAGTCCAGCCTGCACACCCAGTAGTCAAGGGGTCCATCGCTCCTGAGAGTGTTGAGATCCGCAGTTAAAGCTAGGTAGTCTGCTACCTGTCGGTTGAGTCTTTCTCTAAGGCTGGATCCCGAAAGGCTCTGATGGTGCATGGGAGTTAAAAAGGTACGCATTTCCTCCATCAACAAGTCATCAGGAAAGCGTCCGGTCCTTGCCGCCGTGGTCGTGGGAGGAGGAGGAGGAGGATTAATTTCATCTCTTCCCCTGTTACATTCCGGTGGTGCTGTGACATCACCCTTATACGCTGTGTAAAGCATAGTTTTTAATTTATTCTTAAAATGCTCCATCCTTTCCGACTTGCGGGAATTTGGTAACATTTCAGGCACTTTATGCTTATACTGGGGGTCGAGGAGCGTGGACACCCAGTACAGGTTGTTCTCCTTCAGCTTTTTTATACGAGGGTCCCTCAACAGGCACAACAGCATGAAAGAACCCATTTGAACAAGGTTGGATGCCGAGGTAATCATGTCCCGTTCCTCCTCCTCACTGATCTCACTGATTGTATCTTGTTCCCCCCAGCCACGTACAACACCACGGGTACCAGAGAGGTGACAACAACGAGCACCCTGGGATGCCTGTTGTGCTCGGTCTTCCTCCTCCTCCTCCTCCTCAAAGCCACATTCATCCTCTGACTCTTTTTCCTCACAATCCTCTTCCTGCGTTGCCGCAGGTCCAGCAAGCGATGCTGATAAGGCTGTTTGTGGGGGTGATGGACACCACAACTCTTCCTCTTCACGCTCATCTACTGCCTGATCCAGCACTCTTCGCAGGGCACGCTCCAGGAAGAAAACAAATGGTATGATGTCGCTGATGGTGCCTTCAGTGTGACTGACAAGGTTTGTCACCTCCTCAAAAGGACGCATGAGCCTACAGGCATTGCGCATGAGCGTCCAGTAATTTGGCAAAAATATCCCCAGCTCCCCAGAGGCTGTCCTAGCACCCCGGTCATACAAATACTCATTAACAGCTTTTTCTTGTTGGAGCAGGCGGTCAAACATTAGGAGTGTTGAATTCCACCGTGTCGGGCTGTCGCAAATCAAGCGCCTCACTGGCAGGTTGTTTCGACGCTGGATATTGGACAAGTGCGCCATGGCCGTGTAGGAACACCTGAAATGGCCACACACCTTCCTGGCCTGCTTCAGGACGTCCTGTAAGCCAGGGTACTTATGGACAAATCGTTGTACAATTAGATTACACACATGTGCCATGCACGGCACATGTGTCAACTTGCCCAATTTCAATGCCGCCACCAAATTACTTCCATTGTCAGAAACAACCTTGCCAATCTCCAGTTGGTGCGAAGTCAGCCACTGATCCACCTGTGCGTTCAGGGCGGTCAGGAGTGCTGGTGCGGTGTGACTCTTCACTTTCAGGCAAGTCAACCCCAAGACGGCGTGACACTGCCTTACCCGGGATGTAGCATAGTACCTGGGGAGCTGGGGGGTGCCATAGATGTGGAGCAAGATGCAGAAGTTGAAGAGGACTCAGCCGAGGAAGAGGTTAGGGAAGAGGATGGAGTAGGAGGAGTAGAGGAGGTAGCAGCAGTCCTGCCTGCAAGTCGTGGCGGTGTCACCAACTCTTCTGCAGAGCCACGCATTCTATGCTTGTCAGAAGTCAGCAGGTTTACCCAATGCGCAGTGTAGGTGATATACCTGCCCTGACCATGCTTTGCAGACCAGCTATCTGTGGTCATATGGACCCTTGCCCCAACGCTGTGTGCCAGACATGCCATAACTTCCTTTCTCACAACAGAGTACAGGTTTGGGATTGCCTTTTGTGAAAAGAAATTTCTGCCGGGTACATTCCACTGTGGTGTCCCAATAGATACAAATTTTTTGAAAGCATCAGACTCCACCAGCTTGTATGGTAAAAGCTGGCGGGCTAAGAGTTCAGACAAGCCAGCTGTCAGACGCCGGGCAAGGGGGTGACTTTGAGAAATTGGCTTCTTACGCTCAAACATGTCCTTGACAGACACCTGACTGTGGGCAGATGACCAGGAACTGCTACGTAAGAGAGACTGAGTGGAGGATGGTTGAAAGGGGGCAAGGAGGACAGCACTGGTTGACGTGGCTGAAGATGCTGGAGCAGGAGGAGGAGGGCGGCTTTCACTTTGTGTGCTGCTTCTACTCATGTGTTCTTCCCATCGGCCTTTGTGATGGGAGACCATGTGCCTTCGCAAAGCAGTTGTACCTAGGTGGGTGTTGGACTTCCCACGACTCAGTTTCTTTTGGCACAGGTTGCAAATGGCATCGCTGTTGTCAGAGGCAGACACACAAAAAAAATGCCACACTGCTGAGCTCTACGATGACGGCATTCGGGTGGTGGCAACAGCATGCGTTGATGGGCGGCGGCGTGCTGTCTGGCTGATCCCTGGTGACAATGCATGCTGTCTGACTGTGCCACTATCTCCTTGAGACGACCTCCCCATGCTTCCAAATTGTCTCCTCCTCCTCTCTGTCTCCCCATCTGAACTTTCCCCCTCTTCTTCTTCTCTTCTAGCAGGCACCCACGTGACATCCACCGACACATTATCATCAACCGCTTCACTTGTATCTGAAACATCAAGAAAGGAAGCAGCAGCGGGTACAACATCATCATCATCACACGGTACCTCCATGTTGGTAATGCTGCCTGACTGAGACTGATCACTATTATCTACATCCTCTGTCAATGATGGTTGCGCATCACTCATTTCTTCCAAATGATGTGTCAATAACTCCTGTGAGAGATCAAGTGAAGCGGCTGTGGTGCTAGTGTTGGTGGTGGCGACAGGCGGGGGAGTGGCACTGGTCACTTGAGACCTGCCCAAAGCACAGCTGGACGTAGATGGTGCATCAAGGTTAGGAGGACTAGCAGCGGAAGCTGAAGAAGATTGGGTGTCCTGTGTTAGCCACTAGGTCCTCCTCAGAAGTTTTTGCGTCCCCCGGGCACCCGGCATCTGAACAATGTGCATATTTGTAGGGTCTAAAGGAATCACAGCACCACAACCATGACCACGGAACCTGTGGGGTGGCCTGTGGGGTGGCCTGTCTCTGCCTGTCATTTTTTTTAAAATGGACACTAACAATACTATTACACCAATTGAGTGGTGGCACTGTGAAAGTGGGCACAGTATACGCTGTGAGACTGACAACAACAAAAAAGACAGATGTTTTAAAAATCACAAATTGTTCATTTTTTTTAAATATTACAAGTACTGTGACAACAAATATGATTGTTTGGCACTAGTTGGCAAATGGGCCTGTCTGGCACACATGCTGGGAGAAAGGAAACTGCAATTCAATGGCACTAGGAGACTGAAGAATCACAGTCAAAACAGTTATGATTAACAAAAATTCCAATCCTGTGACAATAAATATGATTGATGGCACTAATTTGCTAGTTGGGACTGGCACACAGGCAGGCAGGCAGGCAGGAGGAAAATGCAATTCAAGGGCACTAGTAGACTGCAGATTGACAGTCAAAACAGTGATGATTGACAAATTTTGCAATATTGTTAAAAGAAATATGATTGCTGGCACTAATTGTATAGTTGGGCCTGGCACACAGGCTGGCAGGCAGTAGAAAAGTGCAATTCAATGGCACAAGCAAACTGAGGACTAAGATCAACAATCAAAATTTTTTTAATTTTAATTAGTAACTATACTGTGACAACAATTAGGATTGGTGTAAATAGTTGGCAAGACGGCCTGGCACAAAAGGCTGGCAGGCAGGAGGTAAATGCAATTCAAGGACATTAGGAGACTGAATACTGACAGTCAAAACAGTGATGATTGACAATTTTTGCAATACTGTTAAAAGAAATAGGATTGCTGGCAATAATTGGCTAGGTGGGCCTGGCACACAGCAGGCTGCAAGGCAGGAGGAAAGTGCAATTCACTGGCACCAGCAAACTGAGGATTCGCCACCAATATAGCCCAAAATTTTTATTTTTAATTACTAAGAATACTGTGACAACAAATATGATTGGTGTAAATATTTTTCAAGTAGGCCTGGAACACAGGCTTGGAAGGCAGGAGAAAAGTGCAATTCTAGGGCACGAGCAAACTGAGGATTAAGATCAACAATCAAGAATTTTGTAATTTTAATTAGTAACTATACTGTGACAACAATTAGGATTGGTGTAAATAGTTGGCAAGACGGCCTGGCACAAAAGGCTGTCAGGCAAGAGGTAAATGCAATTCAAGGACACTAGGAGACTGAATACTGACAGTCAAAACAGTGATGAATGACAATTTTTGCAATACTGTTAAAAGAAATATGATTGCTGGCAATAATTGGCTAGGTGGGCCTGGCACACAGCAGGCTGCAAGGCAGGAGGAAAGTGCAATTCACTGGCACCAGCAAACTGAGGATTCCCAACAAATATTAACCAAAATTTTAATTTTTAATTACTAAGAATACTGTGACAACAAATATGATTGGTGTAAATATTTTTCAAGTAGGCCTGGCACACAGGCTTGGAAGGCAGTAGAAAAGTGCAATTGTAGGGCACGAGCAAACTGAGGATTAAGATCAAGAATCAAATATTTTTTAATTTTAATAAGTAACTATACTGTGACAACAATTAGGATTGGTGTAAATAGTTGGCAAGACGGCCTGGCACAAAAGGCTGGCAGGCAGGAGGTAAATGCAATTCAAGGACACTAGGAGACTGAATACTGACAGTCAAAACAGTGATGATTGACAATTTTTGCAATACTGTTAAAAGAAATAGGATTGCTGGCAATAATTGGCTAGGTGGGCCTGGCACACAGCAGGCTGCAAGGCAGGAGGAAAGTGCAATTCACTGGCACCAGCAAACTGAGGATTCGCCACAAATATTACCCAAAATTTTAATTTTTAATTACTAAGAATACTGTGACAACAAATATGATTGGTGTAAATATTTTTCAAGTAGGCCTGGCACACAGGCTTGGAAGGCAGTAGAAAAGTGCAATTCTAGGGCACGAGCAAACTGAGGATTAAGATCAACAATCAAGAATTTTGTAATTTTAATTAGTAACTATACTGTGACAACAATTAGGATTGGTGTAATTAGTTGGCAAGACAGCCTGGCACAAAAGGCTGGCAGGCAGGATGTAAATGCAATTCAAGGACACTAGGAGACTGAATACTGACAGTCAAAACAGTGATGATTGACAATTTTTGCAATACTGTTAAAAGAAATAGGATTGCTGGCAATAATTGGCTAGGTGGGCCTGGCACACAGCAGGCTGCAAGGCAGGAGGAAAGTGCAATTCACTGGCACCAGCAAACTGAGGATTCGCCACAAATATTACCCAAAATTTTAATTTTTAATTAATAAGAATACTGTGAAAACAAATATAATTGGTGTAAATATTTTTCAAGTAGGCCTGGCACACAGGCTTGGAAGGCAGTAGAAAAGTGCAATTTTAGGGCACGAGCAAACTGAGGATTAAGATCAACAATCAAATATTTTTTAATTTTAATTAGTAACTATACTGTGACAACAATTAGGATTGGTGTAAATAGTTGGCAAGACAGCCTGGCACAAAAGGCTGGCAGGCAGGAGGTAAATGCAATTCAAGGACACTAGGAGACTTATTTATATTTAGAGATTATGATTTTTATTTTTTTATATACTGTTACAAGAATTATGATTGGTGCCACTAATTGGCTAGTTGGGCCTGGCACACAGGCTGGCAGATATGAGTCGTGGATGGTAGGTAGGGCAGCAGCAATTTAACACAGTATGCTGTGTAAGTGACAAAAACACAGGCCTGATAGAAAATTAAGTTAGATTACACTAGCAAAATATTTTAAAATTTTAGATTTTAATGTTAAAATAATGTTAAGAAGTGCAATGCACATATGAGTAGTCGCACTGGCTGGCTGCTACGTAGGGCAGCAATTAACAACAGTATGCTTTGTAAGTCAGATAGACAGTTAGACACAGGCCTGATAGAAAATAAAATTAGATTACACTAGCATAATGATTTAAAGACTTTTTTTGGCAATTTAAAGAAAAGGTTAAGCACATAAATATGAGTCGTGGCTGTCTAGCCTTGGAAGGGCAGCTATTAAAAACAGTAGGCTCTGTAAGTCAGATACACACACGCCTGATAGAAAATACTATTAGATTACACTAGAAAAATGATTTAAATTATTTTTTTGGGGGGGGATTAAAAAAAGGTTAAACACATATGAGTCGTGGCTCATAGACTAGGGAGGGCAGCAAGTAAACACAGTAGGCTCTGTATGTCAGCAAAACACACAGGCCTGATAGAAAATTATATTAGATTACACTATCAAACAAATTTAAAAATTTATTTTTTTAAATTTAAATTAAGGTGAAGAAGATATGAGTGCTGGGTGGATGCCTGGCACAGATCAATTAACCAAAAGACTGAAAAAAATGAGGTATATTAATGCTGAGTGAGCCTGACAGACACAGGCCTGATAGTAAATGTAATTAGATTACACTAGCAAAATATTATTATTATTTTTTTTTTTTAAATTTAAAATAATGTTATAAACGGATATTAACACTGGTGGCTGGCACAGAGCAATGAACCAGAGTATATGCTGTGTGACACAGGCCTGATAGAAAATGAAAAAAAATTACACTAGCAAAATAATTAAATTTTTTGGTTAGTTAAATTTAAACTAATGTTGTTAGAGAGATATCAGTGGTGGCAGTAATCACAGCAGCATATGCTGTGAGCCTTAAACACACAGCCTGAAATCCAGGCAAATGCTAATAAAAAAAAACGGGAAAAAAAAACGGCACGAAATATAGCCCTAAAAAGGGCTTTTTGGGATGCTGTGCTTGCAGCAGAGATGAGTGGAGTCCTTCTGGACTGTAAATACACTAGCCTAGCTATGTTTTTCCTATTAATGTCAGTAGCAAAAACACAACACTTCCTCTCATTAAGAAAGCAAGGTCGTTATGAGTCTAAAATGGCGGATTCCGAGTAGCTGGGAGGGTCTGTGAGGGAGTGTCTGATGTTGATTGGCTCTAATGTGTCAGACGGCTGTGGCATAAAGGGTCAAAGTTTCCTCAATGATGACACATAGGGGCGGATCAAACATCGCCATGTGTTCGCCCACAAACGCGAACGCGAACAAGCTATGTGTGAGAATACAGGTCTGAATTTCTTATTTTTTAATATGTATTTTAATATTATTGGGAAAGGTAATGTATGTATTCACAATCACCATTAATATCATAGCTTAGATATTAGGTACCTGTATGAATACAAATTTACTAGTAGATTTGTGGATAATTTCACAAAACTATTTTCCTCTATAGCTGTGGCAGACACTATAAAAAATAAATGATAGAACAGAGATAAGAAAAGGAATGAGAAAATGATGTAAAATTTATGTTATACTGGTGATGATATTATTGATTGGTGGTTCAGTGTTATATTGCCCAAGTGGGCTTTGAATCATGGTATTCAGATAAAGATGAAAATGAACACAAACAAATTGAAAAGACGTTTTACACATAAGTTCATTCAGTAATGCATTACCCTCAGTTTATGTCCAAGCATGCTTATTATAAAACCGTTGGTGCACATACCTTAGAAGCAGTGGGTTATAAGTTTGCAAGAGGTAGCGTGTCTTACTTAAGTAATGGAGATCCGTGCGTCTGTTGAGCAGACAGGAGAGCAGCGACTGAAGACAGCAGCGGGTTACCGACTCTGGCGTGCTGCGCAGAGTATTAGGGAAAGCGGAGATGATGTCAGCACCAGTCTGTGCGTCTGATCCCAGGCTGTAACGGTTAGAGCTGCAGCTTCTCACAGCTGCTAACTAATCAAAGTTGAACTCTCCTTATTGTTAGGAGACAGGTTTTGCAACAGTAAAGATATTCCTTTAGATAAAAGGATATTGTAGCAAATGAAAAAAATAAGAGTTAAGTTCAGCTCAGGAATTTAGATTGGCTTAATAAACTTTAGAATACAAAGAGACTCAGTTGTAGTCTCCAATGCTCTTTAATAATCAAGCAATGACTTCTGGGAAAAGTGGAGTTTAAATAGGATATGTTTGGGGAGGAGAACTTGTCTTAAAGGCACAGTGAAATGGCAATTGTTGGATCCCCCCATTCAAGAGCCCCTCCCAGCAGTCCGAAGACCCGGTTTACAGGGAAAGCGAACATGAAAGTTCTTCAATAAGTCAGGTGCATTTAAATCTCAGATAGGAACCCATGAGTTCTCATCATCACCATAATCCTTCCAATGTACTAAGTATTCAAGCTTTTTCCTACGAATTCTAGAGTCCAAAATTCCATCAACTTCGTAATCCAGAGGATAAGGTAAAGTGAGAAGAGTGGTATCAGTAGATGGGAGCGTGGTACCCATAAACGGCTTTAATAATGACACATGGAATGAGGGGTGAATTCTCATAGTGGAAGGCAATTTCAAAGTCACCGCATTCTCGTTAATTACCTTAAGTATTGGGAATGGTCCGATGTATTGATCAGCAAGTTTTTTACTTGGCACAGGTAATTTAATATTCTTTGTGGATAACCATACCATATCTTGAGGTTTGTATTCTGGAGATGGAATTCTCTTTTTGTCATAGTATTTTTTCTGAGTTTCTTTAGCAGTAACCAAATGGTTCTGTAAAGTTTCCATAACATCTTTCAAAGACTCAGTGTAATTGGAAACTGATGGAGAATGAGAACATGTAAGAGTATTTGGATAAGAACGTGGATGAAAACCATAAGTTGCATAAAAAGGAGAGACTTTTGTTGAGGTATTGATTGAATTATTATAAGCGAATTCAGCGCTAGGTAGCCAATCATACCAATCATCTTGTTGATATGAAATGAAACATCTCAAGTACTGTTCGAGAGTTTGATTTAGGCGTTCCGTTTGACCATTTGACTGTGGATGGAAAGCAGTCATTAGTCTGAGTGAGATTTGCAAAGTTTTACATAAGAATCTCCAAAATTTTGAAGTGAACTGACTTCCGCGATCAGTTACAATGGATGCTGGTAAACCATGTAGTCTAACTACATGACTATGGAAGTATTTTGCAGTTGTAAAAGCAGTTGGTGTTCTTTTTAATAGGATGAAATGGGCCATTTTAGTTAAATGATCTACTACAACCATTATGGTGTTGTGACCATTTGAGATGGGTAAATCTACAATAAAATCAATAGCTATCATATCCCAAGGTTTTATGGGTATTGGTAAAGGTGTTAGGAGACCATAGGGCTTGTGGTGCTTCTTCTTTTTCTTAGCGCAGGTGTGACAATTTATCACATAAGATTGAATGGCAGTTTTCATCTGAGGCCAGCAGTATTCCCTTCCTACTAGTTTGGCTGTTTTTTCAATGCCTGGATGACCGGCTAAAGGGGAATCATGATGGTGTTGGATGATCTGGTTCCTTAGAGTTGGTGGAACATATATCAATCCATTATTCATATATAGTCCAGAATCAGAATCTGGAGTACAAATTGGTGGAATATGAGGATCCAAATGTTGTGCTTGGAAAATGTCAGATGTCTCTAGAACTGTAGCAGCAATGATTTTAGTTGGTGGAATTATGTATGTATTAATATGAGTGTCTTCTGTAGTTTCAAAAGACCGGGATAAAGCATCAGCTTTTACATTTTTTGTACCTGGTATATGAGTTAGTAAAAAATTAAACCTATCCAGGAAAAGAGCCCACCGTACCTGTCTTGAAGATAGAGTTTTATTTTTCTTCAAGTATTGAAGGTTTTTATGATCAGTGAAAACCTGGAAAGGGATTGTAGTCCCCTCCAAGAGATGTCGCCAATGTTCCATTGCTGATTTCATCGCTAGCAATTCCTTATCGCCTACTGAATAATAAGTTTCTGCAGGAGTTAATCTTCGAGTGTAATAAGCGATTGGATAAAGATGATTATTTTGTTTTCCGGGTTGTATAAGTATAGCACCAATTCCAACATTTGAGGCATCTACCTCCAAGGTGTATGGCAAATCTGGATCAGGTATTCTTAAAATAGGAGCTGTTGTAAATTTCTCCTTTAAATTGTGAAAGGCTTGCTCAGCCTTAGAATCCCAAACAAATTTTTGTTTTCCTGTCAGACGAGTTAAAGTTTGTACTATGGTAGAATAATGATTAATGAATTTCCTGTAAAAGTTTGAGAAACCTAGAAAACTTTGTAAAGATTTCAAGGTAGTTGGTTTTTGCCAATTGATTATGGCTGTTACCTTTTCTTGATCCATTTGAATGCCTTTGGGAGAAATTATATATCCCAAAAATTTAATGGTGTCTTTGTGGAACTGACATTTTTCCATTTTGGCGTATAACTGATAATCACGAAGAGTTGAGAGAACCCATCTTGCATGTTTTCTATGGTCCTCTAGTGTTTTGGAATAGATAAGAATATCGTCTAGATAGACAATAACGCACACATCCATGAGTTCTTTAAAGATTTCATTAATAAAGAACTGGAATGTGGCGGGGGCGTTTGTCAAACCAAAGGGCATAACATTATATTGAAATAGCCCATATCTTGTTTTGAAAGCTGTCTTCCACTCATCTCCAGATTTCATACGTATTAAATTGTATGCACCTTTTAGATCTAACTTGGTAAAGATGTTTGCACCAGTAAGGCGTTCAATTATTTCGGGGATGAGTGGTAATGGGTATCTATTTTTTATGGTGACAGCATTTAGGGCTCGGTAATCTATTATTGGTCTGAGTGTGCCATCTTTATTTGTAACAAAGAAGATAGCAGAGGCAACTGGTGATGAAGATGGGGATATGAAACCTTTTCTAAGGTTTTCATCTAAATATTCTCTTAGATGATTCAATTCTTTTTGTGAGAGAGGAAATATTTCTCCTGATGGTATCTCTACCCCTGGTTTAGTGTCAAATGGACAATCAAAATGCCTATGAGGTGGGAGTGTTTCAGCGTTTTTAAGATTAAACACGTCATTGAAATCATGATATTCATGTGGTAATGTAGGACTTATGTGTCCAATGTTAACATATGGGTAACATGTCTTTAGACAATACTGTGAAGTGAAGGTGATTTTATTTTGGGACCAGTCTATGGATGGGTTATGTTTTTGTAACCACGGTAACCCAAGTACTATAGGGTGAATTGAACTACGAATAATGTCAAATGTAAGAAACTCTTTTTGTCCATCTGGTGTGATGGTTAATAATGGTATTGTGTGGTGAGTGATAGGTCCCTTTAAAATTTGTGTTCCATCTATTACCCTTACAAAGACAGGAGAGGATTTCTGCAGAATAGGTATTTTATTTTGTTTAACTATTGATTCAACAAGAAATAAACCATCAGCTCCGGAATCAATAATGGCTTCGTTCTGAAGTTGCTGACTGTCCCACTGTAAAGACAATATTAATGACATGTGTGATGGGTTTTTGAATTTTTCACATGCACAATTAAGCGATAACTTACCCTTCTTTTGACGGGAAAGGATTGGACAGGAGGCAACATCATGATCTTTGTTTGCGCAATAGAGGCAGAGATTAGCTGACCTTCTCCTTTGTTTTTCTTCCAAACTAAGAGGTCCACGAATGGTACCTATTTCCATTGGTATGGGAATTGTATGGGTTTTTTCTTGATAAGTTTGGAAAGATCTTTTGGGAGTGGTTTCATAAAAATGTTTTTCAGTCTTCCTTTCGCGATACCTCCTATCCATCGCTATGCACAATTTGATTAATGCATCAAGCTTTCAGGGAAATCCACTCTAGACAGTTCATCTTTTAAATGTTCAGATAAACCTAGGCGGAACTGGTTTTTCAGGCTAACTGAGTTCCACTCTGAATCGGTAGCCCATAGCTGGAAGTCCGCTATGTAATCTTCCACTGGTCTTTTTCCCTTTTTAAGGGATCTTAATCTGTGTTCAGCGGTTTGCTGTTTATTAATATCATCGTAGAGTATGGCCATTGTTTGAAAAAAGTTTTCAAGGGAATTTAGAATGGGATCTTCTGATTCAAGAAATCTATCTGCCCACACTCTGGGCTCTCCAGTGAGATAGGAGATAGCTGTAAATACTTTGATCTTGTCAGAACGGTAGGTTCGTGGTTTTAGGGTGAATAAAAGTATACAAGCATTCTTATATTCACGAAATTTTGTGCGATCTCCAGCGAATGGAGTTGGAGGATTAACCTGTGGTTCAGGTGTCTCATTAGTTTTTTGGGATACAAATTCATTTATTACTTGTTTTAGACTGCTGTTTTCATTTTTTAGTTTGGTTAGTCCTTGAGCCAAAATTTCCACTTTTTGATTTAGTGAGGAGATCTGGTTGGCCATTTCTATTGGATTCATGTTGTACCTAAAAATATGTGTCTGAGAATTAATATTTTTATAGGCTTGAGTATTCTGTGAGAAAACAGGTCTGAATTTCTTATTTTTTTATATGTATTTTAATATTATTGTGAAAGGTAATGTATGTATTCACAATCACCATTAATATCATAGCTTAGATATTAGGTACCTGTATGAATACAAATTTACTAGTAGATTTGTGGATAATGTCACAAAACTATTTTCCTCTATAGCTGTGGCAGACACTATAAAAAATAAATGATAGAACAGAGATAAGAAAAGGAATGAGAAAATGATGTAAAATTTATGTTATACTGGTGATGATATTATTGATTGGTGGTTCAGTGTTATATTGCCCAAGTGGGCTTTGAATCATGGTATTCAGATAAAGATGAAAATGAACACAAACAAATGGAAAAGACGTTTTACACATAAGTTCATTCAGTAATGCATTACCCTCAGTTTATGTCCAAGCATGCTTATCATAAAACCGTTGGTGCACATACCTTAGAAGCAGTGGGTTATAGGTTTGCAAGAGGTAGCGTGTCTTACTTAAGTAATGGAGATCCGTGCGTCTGTTTAGGAGACAGGAGAGCAGCGACTGAAGACAGCAGCGGGTTACCGACTCTGGCGTGCTGCGCAGAGTATTAGGGAAAACGGAGATGACGTCAGCACCAGTCTGTGCGTCTGATCCCAGGCTGTAACGGTTAGAGCTGCAGCTTCTCACAGCTGCTAAGTAATCAAAGTTGAACTCTCCTTATTGTTAGGAGACAGGTTTTGCAACAGTAAAGATATTCCTTTAGATAAAAGGATATTGTAGCAAAAGAAAAAAATAAGAGTTAAGTTCAGCTCAGGAATTTAGATTGGCTTAATAAACTTTAGAATACAAAGAGACTCAGTTGTAATCTCCAATGCTCTTTAATAATCAAGCAATGACTTCTGGGAAAAGTGGAGTTTAAATAGGATATGTTTGGGGAGGAGAACTTGCCTTAAAGGCACAGTGAAATGGCAATTGTTGACACTATGTTCGCTGTGAACCGTTCGCGGGCGAACAGTTCGGGACATCACTATCAGGCAATATCCTATACTAAAACCATAACAGCCTTATCGGTCAGGCAGTATCATATGCTGAAACCATATTGTTCGCACCTAGGCTGTATTACAGAGTTAAAGTGCTAAGGCTCATTCTAAAATAATAGAAATAGGACTATATATAACCTGTTGAAAATCATCCTAAATTTAAACTCTAACTAATCATACCTAGGCTGTATGTATCAGACGTCCCAAAGTCACGAGACCCAAAATCCATGACCTCAGGTAGACCAGACCTCAGTCAGCTGTCAGCTGCTGTGTGAAACTTGTGGGAGAGCTCAAGAGATGTACCCCACCAGTGTGTGAACTAATGTACAGTGATAAAATGTTATAGAACATGTTATAGAACACACACATATATATATATATATATATATATATATATATATATATATATATATATATATATACGAAAATGTTAAAAACAAGCACATATTTCCATAGTAAACCACAATGTTATCTCTTAATTTTGGACCAAATGTGGTCTCCTCCATTATGTGGAGTAAGTTAAGTAATACAAGGGTGCAAACCTCAACACTGTATGATCAAACTGTAATGTTTGAATCCTATGTGAGCTTAATCTAGATTTAGTGTGGTAACCTAGCCAGAATGGATTGATAGACTCTCATTCAAAATCTGATAAGAAAGTCCTTTTCTTAACTGAAGGTATGGATATGTCATCCCCACACTTCTGTGTCACTTATAGAAAACACTGCCAACCAGTGTGTACATTCAGTCCCTTAGGTGTTAGGGTTCCCAGTTCATATATCCACCTGACCTCCTTCTGTGGGAGGATTTTAGCCCTGTTACTACCTCTCCTTGGGATGGGTACATGGTCGATAATTTTAAATCTCAGATCTTTGACAGTGTGGCCCGCCTCCAAAAATGACAAGCCACCGGTTGATCAGACTTGCCAGCTTTGATGGCTGAACGTATGCTTGAACGATGGTTCGCCATCCTTGTCCTAGCGTCATCAGTTGTTTTTCCTGTTTAGAACTTCCAACAGGGACAGTTAAGAAGGTAAATAATGAACTGTGTTGTGCATGTGAGGAAGAAAATTAATCTAATATTTTTTTCTTACAGTCAGGATGTTGAAAACTGGTACTAGTGTGCATGCTGTTACATGTCACACAGCTAGTGCATCTGAAGCAGCCACTCTTTTTCTTCAGCCAAGTTTGTTTCTCATTCACAGGGGTTATATCGGTTTTCATCAGTGAATCTCTCAGACTCCTCCCCCTGCGATATGCAATCTGTGGTGCTGCCCATTGGATAAATGGTAATGTCAGATCTGATTGCATCAGTTTCCATTCATCCTTGATGGCTTTGGTGATACACTATTGATCAGGATTATAAGAGGTCACAAACGTGAGTCATGGATTTATCTGTGCTACCGTTGGACGTAATGATATTTCTTGCATTTATCGTAGTTGCTTCCTCCTGTACCCTCGTTCCATGAACCTCTGTGTCATCTCAGATTGTTGCTCATTGCATTTGTTCACATCAGTATTGTTCATGATGAATATGATGCTGATATTATACTTTCTGAATGTTCTGGATGAGAGTTGGTTGAGGACAGCTTTTGGCGTGCAGAATAGAATTGCGGTCGGTGCTCTTTCTGAACAGGGTAGTGCCCAATCTGTCTTCAACCTTGAAAACCCTTACATTCAGAAAGTCCACTGAGCTCATATTGGCCATTTGTTGGAACCTAATCATGCTCTCGATCTCATTCAGAGACTTAATCCATGTATCCAGAGCCTCTTCACCTCCCTGCCAGATGAGGAAGAGGTTGTCTATATATCGACAATAGAATTTGATTTGATGTATATCATAAACCTTCATGATTCCACCATGAATAAATTTCCCAGCGATGGGGCCACATTATATACACTGCCGAAAATCCACAAGGATGCAGTTAAACCTCCAGGCAGACCAATCGCCTCGGCTAGAGGATCCTTGCTTCAACCACTTGAGCAGTTTGTCGATTTTCACTTTCACAGCCTTGGGTGAAACAGATTAAATCTTACATAAAGATTTCCTCAGCCTTCATTGAACAGATCACTCATCTTAATGGCATTAGTTCCACAGATCTATTAGTGACCATAGATGTATCTAGTCTGTACACGGTTATCCCACACAACTTTGGCATAGATGCAGTCACTAAATGTCTAAGACGAGTGCCCTATGTGGGCCCATCTGAAGAGATAGTAGTGGAATTACTAACAATCAGTCTTACAGAAAACTTTTTACACTTTGAGAACACCTTTTACCTACAAATTGCCGACACGGCAATGGGGTCCAATGTGGCCCCATCGCTGGCAAATTTATTCATGGCAGAATACGAGACTGAAATCATGAAGGTTTATGATATACATCAAATCAAATTCTTTTGTCGATATACAGGGAGTGCAGAATTATTAGGCAAGTTGTATTTTTGAGGATTAATTTTATTATTGAACAACAACCATGTTCTCAATGAACCCAAAAAACTCATTAATATCAAAGCTGAATAGTTTTGGAAGTAGTTTTTAGTTTGTTTTTAGTTATAGCTATTTTAGGGGGATATCTGTGTGTGCAGGTGACTATTACTGTGCATAATTATTAGGCAACTTAACAAAAAACAAATATATACCCATTTCAATTATTTATTTTTACCAGTGAAACCAATATAACATCTCAACATTCACAAATATACATTTCTGAAATTCAAAAACAAAACAAAAACAAATTAGTGACCAATATAGCCACCTTTCTTTGCAAGGACACTCAAAAGCCTGCCATCCATGGATTCTGTCAGTGTTTTGATCTGTTCACCATCAACATTGCATGCAGCAGCAACCACAGCCTCCCAGACACTGTTCAGAGAGGTGTACTGTTTTCCCTCCTTGTAAATCTCACATTTGATGATGGACCACAGGTTCTCAATGGGGTTCAGATCAGGTGAACAAGGAGGCCATGTCATTAGATTTTCTTCTTTTATACCCTTTCTTGCCAGCCACGCTGTGGAGTACTTGGACGCGTGTGATGGAGCATTGTCCTGCATGAAAATCATGTTTTTCTTGAAGGATGCAGACTTCTTCCTGTACCACTGCTTGAAGAAGGTGTCTTCCAGAAACTGGCAGTAGGACTGGGAGTTGAGCTTGACTCCATCCTCAA
Organism: Bombina bombina; assembly: GCF_027579735.1. NCBI lineage: Eukaryota > Metazoa > Chordata > Amphibia > Anura > Bombinatoridae > Bombina > Bombina bombina. The sequence continues at coordinate 189,472,691 of NC_069504.1, read as the reverse complement.
CCCGAAAAGGCCCCACAAGCGCATCTTTGATTATTCCAGCCCAAACCAGTACTCCACCTCCACCTTGCTGGCGTCTGAGTCGGACTGGAGCTCTCTGCCCTTTACCAATCCAGCCACGGGCCCTATCCATCTGGCCCATCAAGGCTCACTCTCATTTCATCAGTCCATAAAACCTTAGAAAAATCAGTCTTGAGATATTTCTTGGCCCAGTCTTGACGTTTCAGCTTGTGTATCTTGTTCAGTGTTGGTCGTCTTTCAGCCTTTCTTACCTTGGTCATGTCTCTGAGTATTGCACACCTTGTGCTTTTGGGCACTCCAGTGATGTTGCAGCTCTGAAATATGGCCAAACTGGTGGCAAGTGGCATCTTGACAGCTGCACGCTTGACTTTTCTCAGTTCATGGGCAGTTATTTTGCGCCTTGGTTTTTCCACATGCTTCTTGCGACCCTGTTGACTATTTTGAATGAAACGCTTGATTGTTCGATGATCACGCTTCAGAAGCTTTGCAATTTTAAGAGTGCTGCATCCCTCTGCAAGATATCTCACTATTTTTGACTTTTCTGAGCCTGTCAAGTCCTTCTTTTGACCCATTTTGCCAAAGGAAAGGAAGTTGCCTAATAATTATGCACACCTGATATAGGGTGTTGCTGTCATTAGACCACGCCCCTTCTCATTACAGAGATGCACATCACCTAATATGCTTAATTGGTAGTAGGCTTTCAAGCCTATACAGCTTGGAGTAAGACAACATGCATAAAGAGGATGATGTGGTCAAAATACTCATTTGCCTAATAATTCTGCACTCCCTGTATAGACAACCTCTTCCTCATCTAGCAGGGAGGTGAAGAGGCTCTGGAGACATGGATTAAGTCTCGAATAAGATTGAGAGCACGATTAGGTTCCAACACATGGCCAATATGAGCTCAGTTGACTTTCTGGATGTAAGGGTTTTCAAGGTCGAAGACAGATTGGGCACTACCCTGTTCAGAAAGAGCGCTGACCGCAGTTTTATTCTGCACGCCAAAAGCTGAAATCAACCAACTCTCATCCGGAACATTCCGAAAGCACAATATCAGCGGATCTTCGGGAACAATACTGATGTGAACAAATTTAGTGAGCAACTTTCTGAGATGACACAGAGGTTCATGGAATGAGGGTACAGGAGGAAGTAACTCTGAGAAATGCAAGACGTAGCATTATATCCAACGGCAGCACAGAGAAATCCAGAGAAACATTATTCCCCATGACTCACGTTTGTGATCTCTTATACTCCTGATCAATGCTGTATCACCAAAGCCATCAAGGATGAATGGAAATTGATTCAATCAGATCTGACATTACTATTTACCCAATGGATTGCATACCGCAGGGGGAGAAGTCTGAGAATTTTGCTGATGTAAACCGATATAACTCCTGTGAGTGAGAAACAAACTTAACTGAAGAAAAGGAGTGTCTGCTTTAGATGCACTAGCTGTGTGACATGTAACAGCATGCACACTGGGACCAGTTTTCAACATCCTGAGTGTAAGAAGAAATATTAGATTAAATTCTTCCGCACATGCACAATGCAGTTCATTATTTAACTTCTTAACTGTCCCTATGGGAAGTTCTACACAGGAAAAACAACTGATGAAGCCAGGACAAGGATTGCGAACCATCGATCAAGCATACGGTCAGCCTTCAAAGCTGGCAAGTCTGATCAACCGGTGGCTCATCATTAGTGATGTTGCGAATAGTTCGCCGGTGAATAGTTCCTGGTGAACATAGCATGTTCGCGTTTGCCGTGGACGGCGAACAAATACGATGTTCGGTCCGCCCCCTATTTTTCATCATTGAGTAAACTTTGACCGTGTACCTCACAGTCAGAAGACACATTACAGCCAATTAGCAGCAGACCCTCCCTCCCAGACCCTCCCACCTCCTGGACAGCATCCATTTTAGATTCATTCGGAAGCTGCATTCTTAGTGAGAGGAGGGACAGTGTATCTGCTGCTGATTTAATAGGGAAATCGATAGCTAGGCTAGTGTATTCAGTGTCCACTACAGCCCTGAAGGACTCATCTGATCTCTGCTGTAAGGACAGCACCCCAAAAAGCCCTTTTTAGGGCTAGAACATCAGTCTGCTTTTTTTTTTTTCCTTTGTAATCTAATTGCAGTTGCCTGCCTGCCAGCGTGTGTGTCAGGCTCACAGCGTATACTTTGCCCACTTGCCCAGTGCCACCACTCATATCTGATGTAACAGTAGTGTACATTTAAAAAAACAACACTTTTTTGACTGTGAAATAATAGCAGACAGCTGCCAGTACCCAAGATGGCCGCCAATAAGGCAGATGGGGAGGGTTAGAGAGCTGTTTTGGGGGGATCAGGGAGGTTGGGGGGATGCTACACCACAGCATATGTAAATATGCTAAAAAAAAATGTAAAAAAACGTTTATTTTAGTACTAGCAGACTTTCTGCCAGTACTTAAGATGGCGGGGACAATTGTGGGGTGGGGGAGGGAAGGGAGCTGTTTGGGAGGGATCAGGGGGTCTGATGTGTCAGGTGGGAGGCTGATCTCTACAATAAAGCTAAAATTAACCCTGCAAGCTCTCTACAAACTACCTAATTAACCCCTTCACTGATAGCCATAATACACGTGTGATGCGCAGCAGCATTTAGCGGCCTTCTAATTACCAGAAAGCAACACCAAAGTCATATATGTCTGCTATTTCTGAACAAAGGGGATCCCAGAGGAGCATTTACAACCATGTGTGCCATAAGTGCACAAGCTGTTTGTAAATAATTTCAGTGAGAAACCTAAAATTGCGAAAAAATTTAAGTTTTTTTTAAATTTGATCGCATTTGGCGGTAAAATGGTGGCATTAAATATACCAAAATGGGCCTAGATCAATACTTTGGGTTGTATACTACACTACACTTAAGCTAAAATTAACTCTACAAGCTCCCTACATGCTCCCTAATTAACCCCTTCACTGCTGGGCATAAAACATGTGTGGTGCACAGTGGCATTTAGCAGCCTTCTAATTACCAAAAAGCAACGCCAAAGCCATATAAGTCTGCTATTTCTGAACAAAGGGGATCACAGAGAAGCATTTACAACCATTGATGCCATAATTGCATAAGTTGTTTGTAAATAATTTCTGTGAGAAACCTAAAGTTTGTGAAAAAGTGAACAATTTTTTATTATTTGATCGCATTTGGTGGTGAAATGGTGGCATGAAATATACCAAAATGGGCCTAGATCAATACTTTGGGTTGTCTACTACACTACACTTAAGCTAAAATCAACTCTACAAGCTCCCTACATGCTCCCTAATTAACCCCTTCACTGCTGGGCATAAAACACTTGTGGTGCGCAGTGGCATTTAGCAGCCTTCTAATTACCAAAAAGCAACGCCAACGCTATATAAGTCTGCTATAATGGCATGTCTGGCACACAGTGTTGGAGCAAGGGTCCATCTGACCACTGATACCTGGTCTGCAAAGCATGGTCAGGGCAGGTATATCACCTACACTGCACACTGTGAAGCGGGCGTAACCCTTACACTACCTGATCGATACAACATCATACCTGATGTTTTAAAGCACGTTATTCCAAACAATTTAGGAATGTTAGGTGATTTATGCCCTTTATGGATTAAAACCAGACTCTGCATCAACTATGTAATTTTCCATGGGAGTTTTGCCATGGATCCCCCCTCCGGCATGCCACAGTCCAGGTTTTAGTCCCCTTGAAACAACTTTTCCATCACTATTGTGGCCAGAAAGAGTCCCTGTGGGTTTTAAAATTTTCCTGCCTATTGAAGTCTATGGCGGTTCGCCCGGTTCGCCCGTTTGCAAACTTTTGGGGAAGTTCGCGTTCGCTGTTCACGAACCCATCACTACTCATCATTTTTTGGAGACAGGCCACACTGTCAAAGATCTGAGGTTTCGATTTATCGACCATGTACCCATCGTAAGGAGAGGTGGTAACAGGGCTAAAATCCTCCTTCAGAAGGAGGCCAGGTGGATATATGAATTGGAAACCCTATCACCTAAGGGATTGAACATACACACTGGTTGGCAGTGTTTTCTATAAGTGACACAGAATTGTGTGGATGACGTATCCATACTTTCAGTTAAGAAAAGGACTTCCTTAATAGATTTTGAACAAGAGTCTATCAATCCATTCTGGCTAGGTTACCACACTAAATCTAAATTAAGCTCACATAGGATTCAAACATTACAGTTTGATCATACAGTGTTGAGGTTTGCACCCTTGTATTACTTAACTTACTCCACATAATGGAGGAGACCACATTTGGTCCACAATTAAGAGATAACATTGTGGTTTAGTATGGAAATGTGTGCTTGTTTTTAACATATTCATATATATATATATGTGTTCTATGAAATTTTATCACTGTACATTAGTTCACACACTGGTGGGGTCCATCTCTTGTGCTCTCAGATCAGTTTCACACACATTAGTTGGTTGAGGTCTAGTCTACCTGAGGTCATGGATTTTGGGTCTTGTGACTTTGGGACGTCTGATATGTACAGCCTAGGTATGATTAGTTAGAGTTTAAATTTAGGATGATGTTTATCAGGGTATATATAGTCCTCTCTCCATTACTTTAGAATGAGCCTTAGCACTTTAGCTCTGTAATACAGTCTAGGTGCGAACAATATGGTTTCAGGATATGATACTGCTTGACCGATAGGGCTGTTATGGTTTTAGTATAGGATATTGCCTGACTGATAGGACACAAGTGAAATGATAGCAGCTTTACATTTTAGGCTTGACTAGGGGGCTCTCTAATGATCCAGTAATGTGTTTGGTTAAGTTGGGTGGTGTTGGATTTATTTTTTATGTTTTGTTTGCTTTGTTTACTTTTGAGTTAAACCCCAGTGGGGCTGGCAGTAGCCTTTATGTCAGTATTTCAAACCTTTAGGATCATCATTAGCATAATTATATACACAGGAGTAGCATGATAATAGTGATTAGACTGCTCATCTTAACTGTCACCTACTGTGGCACAAGTTAGACCTTTCTCACTACAGAGGTTGGTTGTATAGTATAACAGTCAAACTTATCGCAGGTTGATCCCTGCTACTATTAATCTAGTTGGGCGTCAATTTCTTTCTTTAGCAATTGATTGACAGGTTTTTCTAAGTGACAAAGGGCAGGGCGTGTCTGTTTTTTACTTCACTATTCCATACGCTGGCTCAGACAACTCCCGGTATTGACACTTGGAAGGCTGGTGTTTTGGTTGGCTGCCATAACGACGATAAAATAGCACGCCTAGCCACACATTGAATCCCTGTGTTACATTCAACGTCCCTAGGATTCTACTTTAGATGACAGGCCCAGATGGTGCATGACATCTTGTGATAGATCACTGCGTTGGCACGATCTATAATAGAAGTCCTTTCTGAGTATGGGGCGGAGTCGCATATATTAGTCCCGTGGCCAATCAGTTATGTAGGTGTGTTCTACGGTATCCAACGGGTGAAGTTTTTTTAATAATCCATGTGGACTGGGCGCAAACAGCCGCTGTTGGTGATGAGAAAATAGCAAAATGACACAGTTTATAATTACTATCGAAGTGATTGAGTGGATACACACCTACTATTAGGATCACATAAATTGGCCATTAGTGGCCGCGCATATTGCATCAATATTTGTATTGTTTTTATATACACATATTATTTATACATACACATCACTGATTATACACAGTCAGTTTGGACACGGCTTGATTCTGTTTTTTGCACACTGTTCACCCTGATTGGTAGCCTGTAGAGGGAGGGTATTACAGGCCTATAAATGTTTGTTCTTTTTCACTTGTTGCTTGTCAGAGGAAGGGAAGTTTGTGGCGTCAAAACGTCACAAAATAAAAGAGGATTGTCATTGATGACTAAAGCCCAGTGAGTGCTTTTATTTCCAAACGTTTATACACTTTTTCAATAGCACCCTGGCAGATGTATTCTGTTGGTGAGAGTGCATACACAACACTGCTTGGATTTATATATATATATATATATATATATATATATATATATATATATATATGTGTGTGTGTGTGTGTGTGTGCACATATGTATTTATATGTTTATATATGTCTTTACAGGCATATATACACATATAAACACACACATATATATATATATATATATATATATATATATGCATATTTAGACACATATAGAAAATTGCATTAGAGCCCTTTGCAATATTCATTTTTAATAAAGTGTTTAACTGTGTGTGTATTGTAAACATATTATATGAAAAAGATGAACAATTCACCACGAAATGGGTAAGATAAAATCCAAAACTTTATTTAATCTTCAAATAAGACAGCATACGATAAAATCCAAATTCTTGGTAATGGCACAAAACATCAAACTTTCATAAAGCAAAATGGTGTGGCACTAATGGCTTACACGTTTCAGCCCGAAAGCCGTAATCATAGCCTGACATATTATAAATAGATATTCCTATATATAAATATATGTATATATCTATACCTCCATATAATCATGTGTATATATTTATAGTTATAGATATATAGTATACCATAATACCATTTTATATATATACAAGCACATATATATATATATATATATATATATATATATATATATATATATATATATATATATATATATAAATATATATATATATATATGTGTGTGTGTATTTATGAATACATAGAACATAATCTTCATGTGAAGAACATTGTAAGGTGAAAAATATTCATATTTTCATATCGGGTTAGTGCACTTGAGAAAATACAATTGAGTTTGTGCACGAGTAAGGTGTTTTTTCCCAGTTTTTTTGCTCCATTGATGGGGCACTGAACCCAATTTTTTTCTTTCCTGATTCAGATAGAGCATGCAATTTTAAGCAACTTTCTAATTTACTCCTATTATCAAATTTTCTTCATTCTCTTGGTATCTTTATTTGCAAAGCAAGAATGTAAGTTTAGATGCCGGCCCATTTTTTGTGAACAACCTGGGTTGTCCTTGCTGATTGGACAGCACCAATAAACAAGTGCTGTCCATGGTCCTGAACCAAAAAATTGCTGGCTCCTTAGCTTAGATGCCTTCTTTTTCAAATAAAGATAGCAAGAGAACGAAGAAAAATTGATAATAGGAGTAAATTAGAAAATTGCTTAAAATTGCATGCTCTGTTTGAATCATGAAAGAAAAAAATTTGGGTTCAGTGTCCCTTTAACTGTTATGGGGAATACGTTATCGCCCGTGCAATTTTGTGGCCAGATTGCGAGTGGAGCTCTATTTAGCTTTTTTACTAGAGCGCTAATTGCACTAGGGGTTAACTTGAACTTTTATTACAAGTTGAAAGTAAAAAGTTATCACACTCGCGCTAACCTGACGCACGCAAACAGCTTACTTCTAGTGCAATTAGAATATCATGCGCATGATAACCTAAGCCCCCATAGAAGTCAATGGAGGAAAAAAAGTGGAAAAAACCTAACACCCTACCCGTGTGCTAACTCGAACGCATATTCTCATGTGCATGAACCTGACATGAAAATATGAATATTTCTATTTATTTATTTATTTATTTATTTATGTTCTATATTTATTTATGTTCTATTTATTCATAAATACATATTTATATATATATATATATATATATATATATATATATATATATATATATATATATATATATATATATATATATCTGATGATATTTTGGAACAATATATATCTATATCAATATATGATTAATGGCTAAATTTATCAAGCCTTGAAAAAATGCGCCTAAAAAGTTGTGATTATTTCCGCAATAGATTGCAATGTGTGAAGTCAAAAATTTTGCCAGTATTTATCAAAATTCTAGAGAAATTTTTGTGGAAAACATTTTTTGCGATGTCAAACGTATGGCTGATCATAGTTTTCTTGTGAAATTATCATTTTCACTTTATTTATCAATCTTAACTTTAGACACTGGTAAATAAATATTTTGCCCCTTCTTTGGCTCTTTTTCATTGAGGGTGGTTGCCCATTTTTTGGAGCTTATCTTTGTTCTTAATACACTTATTTCCGATGCACTTAAATTATTTAACTTTTTTATAAATTTGTATATACCTTTTTGTTATTTAACCTCTTAACGACCGACGACGTATGCCATACGTCCTAAAAAAAAAAGCACTTAACGACCGAGGACGTATGGCATACGTAGTCGGTTTAACAGAGCACTGGAAGCGATCGAAATCGCTTCCAGCTGCTCTAACAGTATTGCAGGCTTGCCTTGAGGTCTAGGCATCCTGCAATACTGTTCCCGAGTGCCGGGACCGGATTGATCACTCCCCCACGAGTGATCACTTCCGGTTTCGCTCCACGTGGAGCCCGGCAGTGTTTCAGAGCATCGGAAGCGATCGGACACGCTTCCGATGCTCTGCTTGTTTGCTAAGTGCCTCGGTGGGTCGAGGCACTTAGTTAGTTGTAAAATAAAATAAAAAAAATAATAAAAAAAAAAACGATTAAAATAAAAAAAAGCCCTAAATAGCCCCCCCCTCCCCCTTCACTAGGCATCCAAGATGGCGATGCCCAGTGCATCATGGGGCCTCTGGGGGTGTCCCTAGCCTGCATCATCATAGGGGCAAGCTAGGGTCACCCAATCTGAGCCTCCCACCCTAAAAAAAAAAATAATAATAAAATACCCCATTTGTCTGATCATGTCAATATTTGTAATTATTGACTATGATCAGTGTGGATCTCCCTCCCTCTCCTCACTTGCCATTTTGTTGGAGAGAGAGAGAGACCTGTATTTAGCAGAGAGAGAGATTTATTTCTTTTATTTGTTAAAAAATATAGAACCAAAGGCTCTTTTCAGAGCCATTAACCCCTAGCTTGCCAGTGATCACTATATATCACTGGCAGTAACATAGGTGCACTTTTTTTTTGCTGCATTTTGCTGTCTGTGCATTTTTTTAGGGGTTAATTTTGTTGTTGTAATTTTTTAAAAACCCAAAGGCTCTTTTCAGAAACATTTAGTTAATTTAATTTAATTTTCAGAGCCATTAACCCCTAGCTTGCCAGTGATCACTATATATCACTGGCAGTAGCATAGGTGCACTTTTTTTTTCTGCATTTTGCTGTCTGTGCATTTTTTTAGGGGTTAATTTTGTTGTTGTAATTTTTTAAAAACCCAAAGGCTCTTTTCAGAAACATTTAGTTAATTTAATTTAATTTTCAGAGCCATTAACCCCTAGCTTGCCAGTGATCGCTATAAATCACTGGCAGTTGCATAGCTGTACTTTTTTGCTGTCTGTGCATTTTTTTAGGGGTTAATTTTGTTGTTGTAATTTTTTAAAAACCCAAAGGCTCTTTTCAGAAACATTTAGTTAATTTAATTTAATTTTCAGAGCCATTAACCCCTAGCTTGCCAGTGATCGCTATAAATCACTGGCAGTTGCATAGCTGTACTTTTTTGCTTTCTGTGCATTTTTTTAGGGGTTAATTTTGTTGTTGTAATTTTTTAAAAACCCAAAGGCTCTTTTCAGAAACATTTAGTTAATTTAATTTAATTTTCAGAGCCATTAACCCCTAGCTTGCCAGTGATCGCTATAAATCACTGGCAGTAGCATAGCTGTACTTTTTTGCTAGTTAATTTAGTTAATTAATTTAGTTAATTTAATTTAATTTTCAGAGCCATTAACCCCTAGCTTGCCAGTGATCGCTATAAATCACTGGCAGTTGCATAGCTGTACTTTTTTGCTGTCTGTGCATTTTTTTTAGGGGTTAATTTTGTTGTTGTAATTTTTTAAAAACCCAAAGGCTCTTTTCAGAAACATTTAGTTAATTTAATTTAATTTTCAGAGCCATTAACCCCTAGCTTGCCAGTGATCGCTATAAATCACTGGCAGTTGCATAGCTGTACTTTTTTGCTGTCTGTGCATTTTTTTAGGGGTTAATTTTGTTGTTGTAATTTTTTAAAAACCCAAAGGCTCTTTTCAGAAACATTTAGTTAATTTAATTTAATTTTCAGAGCCATTAACCCCTAGCTTGCCAGTGATCGCTATAAATTACTGGCAGTAGCATAGCTGTACTTTTTTGCTAGTTAATTTAGTTAATTAATTTAGTTAATTTAATTTTTTTTAGTAATTGTTTTCTGTGACAGATACAAAAATGTCACAGAAAAGATATAGTGCTGAGGAGGCGTATGCCATCCTTGCGTCAGAGTCAGATGCCTCTATTTCTGACTCAGACCCCAATTTTGACCCTGCCATGTGCTCAGATACATCACTAGATGCAGTGGTATCACTGTACTCAGGAGATGTTGTTGAACACATATTGAGGTGTTTTTTGGCAGTAACACATAACAGGAACTGAGAATCCATGCCTAAAGTACAATGTGTGTGAAAAATAACACAAAAAAATGACTACCCAAAAGTTTGACAAAGACTGGTGGTTGAATTAGTGCATGGAAAGTGTTAAAATACAAGCATTTGAAATACCCTAGGGTGTCTACTTTTCAAAAATATATGGTTTGATGGGGGTAAATTCCATTGACCAGCTTCAGAAATGTCCCAAATAGGACATGGGTGCATGATGACCGATGTGAAAATTCCAAGTTGAAAAACTGGAATGCGCTTCCTAAAAATAAGGCCTTCTAGCCCCCAGAGAACCCAACACACCTATACATGGGTGGTATCACTGTACTCAGGAGATGTTGTTGAACACATATTGAGGTGTTTTTTGGCAGTAACACATAACAGGAACTGAGAATCCATGCCTAAAGTACAATGTGTGTGAAAAATAACACAAAAAAATGACTACCCAAAAGTTTGACAAAGACTGGTGGTTAAATAAGTTCATGGAAAGTGTGAAAATACCAGCATTTCAAATACCCTAGGGGGTCTACTTCTCAAAAATATATGGTTTTATGGGGGTAAATTTCATTGACCGGCTTCAGAAATGTCCCAAATAGGACATGGGTGCATGATGACCGATGTGAAAATTCCAAGTTGAAAAACTGGAATGCGCTTCCTAAAAATAAGGCCTTCTAGCCCCCAGAGAACCCAACACACCTATACATGGGTGGTATCACTGTACTCAGGAGATGTTGTTGAACACATATTGAGGTGTTTTTTGGCAGTAACACATAACAGGAACTGAGAATCCATGCCTAAAGTACAATGTGTGTGAAAAATAACACAAAAAAATGACTACCCAAAAGTTTGACAAAGACTGGTGGTTAAATAAGTTCATGGAAAGTGTGAAAATACCAGCATTTCAAATACCCTAGGGGGTCTACTTCTCAAAAATATATGGTTTTATGGGGGTAAATTTCATTGACCGGCTTCAGAAATGTCCCAAATAGGACATGGGTGCATGATGACCGATGTGAAAATTCCAAGTTGAAAAACTGGAATGCGCTTCCTAAAAATAAGGCCTTCTAGCCCCCAGAGAACCCAACACTACTATACATGGGTGGTATCACTGTACTCAGGAGATGTTGTTGAACACATATTGAGGTGTTTTTTGGCAGTAACACATAACAGGAACTGAGAATCCATGCCTAAAGTACAATGTGTGTGAAAAATAACACAAAAAAATGACTACCCAAAAGTTTGACAAAGACTGGTGGTTGAATAAGTTCATGGAAAGTGTGAAAATACCAGCATTTCAAATACCCTAGGGGGTCTACTTCTCAAAAATATATGGTTTTATGGGGGTAAATTTCATTGACCGGCTTCAGAAATGTCCCAAATAGGACATGGGTGCATGATGACCGATGTGAAAATTCCAAGTTGAAAAACTGGAATGCGCTTCCTAAAAATAAGGCCTTCTAGCCCCCAGAGAACCCAACACACCTATACATGGGTGGTATCACTGTACTCAGGAGATGTTGTTGAACACATATTGAGGTGTTTTTTGGCAGTAACACATAACAGGAACTGAGAATCCATGCCTAAAGTACAATGTGTGTGAAAAATAACACAAAAAAATGACTACCCAAAAGTTTGACAAAGACTGGTGGTTAAATAAGTTCATGGAAAGTGTGAAAATACCAGCATTTCAAATATCCTAGGGGGTCTACTTCTCAAAAATATATGGTTTTATGGGGGTAAATTTCATTGACCGGCTTCAGAAATATCCCAAATAGGACATGGGTGCATGATGACCGATGTGAAAATTCCAAGTTGAAAAACTGGAATGCGCTTCCTAAAAATAAGGCCTTCTAGCCCCCAGAGAACCCAACACACCTATAAATGGGTGGTATCACTGTACTCAGGAGATGTTGTTGAACACATATTGAGGTGTTTTTTGGCAGTAACACATAACAGGAACTGAGAATCCATGCCTAAAGTACAATGTGTGTGAAAAATAACAAAAAAGAATGACTACCCAAAAGTTTGACAAAGACTGGTGGTTAAATAAGTTCATGGAAAGTGTGAAAATACCAGCATTTCAAATACCCTAGGGGGTCTACTTCTCAAAAATATATGGTTTTATGGGGGTAAATTTCATTGACCGGCTTCAGAAATGTCCCAAATAGGACATGGGTGCATGATGACCGATGTGAAAATTCCAAATTGAAAAACTGGAATGCGCTTCCTAAAAATAAGGCCTTCTAGCCCCCAGAGAACCCAACACACCTATACATAGGTGGTATCACTGTACTCAGGAGATGTTGTTGAACACATATTGAGGTGCTTTTTGGCAGTAACACATAACAGGAACTGAGAATCCATGCCTAAAATACAATGTGTGTGAAAAATAACACAAAAAAATGACTACCCAAAAGTTTGACAAAGACTGGTGGTTGAATTAGTGCATGGAAAGTGTTAAAATACCAGCATTTGAAATACCCTAGGGTGTCTACTTTTCAAAAATATATGGTTTGATGGGGGTAAATTCCATTGGCCAGCTTCAGAAATGTCCCAAATAGGACATGGGTGCATGATGACCGATGTGAAAATTCCAAGTTGAAAAACTGGAATGTGCTTCCTAAAATTAAGGCCTTTTAGCCCCCAGAGAACCCAACACACCTATACATGGGTGGTATCACTGTACTCAGGAGATGTTGTTGAACACATATTGAGGTGTTTTTTGGCAGTAACACATAACAGGAACTGAGAATCCATGCCTAAAGTACAATGTGTGTGAAAAATAACACAAAAAAATGACTACCCAAAAGTTTGACAAAGACTGGTGGTTGAATTAGTGCATGGAAAGTGTTAAAATACAAGCATTTGAAATACCCTAGGGTGTCTACTTTTCAAAAATATATGGTTTGATGGGGGTAAATTCCATTGACCAGCTTCAGAAATGTCCCAAATAGGACATGGGTGCATGATGACCGATGTGAAAATTCCAAGTTGAAAAACTGGAATGCGCTTCCTAAAAATAAGGCCTTCTAGCCCCCAGAGAACCCAACACACCTATACATGGGTGGTATCACTGTACTCAGGAGATGTTGTTGAACACATATTGAGGTGTTTTTTGGCAGTAACACATAACAGGAACTGAGAATCCATGCCTAAAGTACAATGTGTGTGAAAAATAACACAAAAAAATGACTACCCAAAAGTTTGACAAAGACTGGTGGTTAAATAAGTTCATGGAAAGTGTGAAAATACCAGCATTTCAAATACCCTAGGGGGTCTACTTCTCAAAAATATATGGTTTTATGGGGGTAAATTTCATTGACCGGCTTCAGAAATGTCCCAAATAGGACATGGGTGCATGATGACCGATGTGAAAATTCCAAGTTGAAAAACTGGAATGCGCTTCCTAAAAATAAGGCCTTCTAGCCCCCAGAGAACCCAACACACCTATACATAGGTGGTATCACTGTACTCAGGAGATGTTGTTGAACACATATTGAGGTGCTTTTTGGCAGTAACACATAACAGGAACTGAGAATCCATGCCTAAAATACAATGTGTGTGAAAAATAACACAAAAAAATGACTACCCAAAAGTTTGACAAAGACTGGTGGTTGAATTAGTGCATGGAAAGTGTTAAAATACCAGCATTTGAAATACCCTAGGGTGTCTACTTTTCAAAAATATATGGTTTGATGGGGGTAAATTCCATTGGCCAGCTTCAGAAATGTCCCAAATAGGACATGGGTGCATGATGACCGATGTGAAAATTCCAAGTTGAAAAACTGGAATGTGCTTCCTAAAATTAAGGCCTTTTAGCCCCCAGAGAACCCAACACACCTATACATGGGTGGTATCACTGTACTCAGGAGATGTTGTTGAACACATATTGAGGTGTTTTTTGGCAGTAACACATAACAGGAACTGAGAATCCATGCCTAAAGTACAATGTGTGTGAAAAATAACACAAAAAAATGACTACCCAAAAGTTTGACAAATACTGGTGGTTGAATTAGTGCATGGAAAGTGTTAAAATACAAGCATTTGAAATACCCTAGGGTGTCTACTTTTCAAAAATATATGGTTTGATGGGGGTAAATTCCATTGACCAGCTTCAGAAATGTCCCAAATAGGACATGGGTGCATGATGACCGATGTGAAAATTCCAAGTTGAAAAACTGGAATGCGCTTCCTAAAAATAAGGCCTTCTAGCCCCCAGAGAACCCAACACACCTATACATGGGTGGTATCACTGTACTCAGGAGATGTTGTTGAACACATATTGAGGTGTTTTTTGGCAGTAACACATAACAGGAACTGAGAATCCATGCCTAAAGTACAATGTGTGTGAAAAATAACACAAAAAAATGACTACCCAAAAGTTTGACAAAGACTGGTGGTTAAATAAGTTCATGGAAAGTGTGAAAATACCAGCATTTCAAATACCCTAGGGGGTCTACTTCTCAAAAATATATGGTTTTATGGGGGTAAATTTCATTGACCGGCTTCAGAAATGTCCCAAATAGGACATGGGTGCATGATGACCGATGTGAAAATTCCAAGTTGAAAAACTGGAATGCGCTTCCTAAAAATAAGGCCTTCTAGCCCCCAGAGAACCCAACACACCTATACATGGGTGGTATCACTGTACTCAGGAGATGTTGTTGAACACATATTGAGGTGTTTTTTGGCAGTAACACATAACAGGAACTGAGAATCCATGCCTAAAGTACAATGTGTGTGAAAAATAACACAAAAAAATGACTACCCAAAAGTTTGACAAAGACTGGTGGTTAAATAAGTTCATGGAAAGTGTGAAAATACCAGCATTTCAAATACCCTAGGGGGTCTACTTCTCAAAAATATATGGTTTTATGGGGGTAAATTTCATTGACCGGCTTCAGAAATGTCCCAAATAGGACATGGGTGCATGATGACCGATGTGAAAATTCCAAGTTGAAAAACTGGAATGCGCTTCCTAAAAATAAGGCCTTCTAGCCCCCAGAGAACCCAACACACCTATACATGGGTGGTATCACTGTACTCAGGAGATGTTGTTGAACACATATTGAGGTGTTTTTTGGCAGTAACACATAACAGGAACTGAGAATCCATGCCTAAAGTACAATGTGTGTGAAAAATAACACAAAAAAATGACTACCCAAAAGTTTGACAAAGACTGGTGGTTAAATAAGTTCATGGAAAGTGTGAAAATACCAGCATTTCAAATACCCTAGGGGGTCTACTTCTCAAAAATATATGGTTTTATGGGGGTAAATTTCATTGACCGGCTTCAGAAATGTCCCAAATAGGACATGGGTGCATGATGACCGATGTGAAAATTCCAAGTTGAAAAACTGGAATGCGCTTCCTAAAAATAAGGCCTTCTAGCCCCCAGAGAACCCAACACTACTATACATGGGTGGTATCACTGTACTCAGGAGATGTTGTTGAACACATATTGAGGTGTTTTTTGGCAGTAACACATAACAGGAACTGAGAATCCATGCCTAAAGTACAATGTGTGTGAAAAATAACACAAAAAAATGACTACCCAAAAGTTTGACAAAGACTGGTGGTTGAATAAGTTCATGGAAAGTGTGAAAATACCAGCATTTCAAATACCCTAGGGGGTCTACTTCTCAAAAATATATGGTTTTATGGGGGTAAATTTCATTGACCGGCTTCAGAAATGTCCCAAATAGGACATGGGTGCATGATGACCGATGTGAAAATTCCAAGTTGAAAAACTGGAATGCGCTTCCTAAAAATAAGGCCTTCTAGCCCCCAGAGAACCCAACACACCTATACATGGGTGGTATCACTGTACTCAGGAGATGTTGTTGAACACATATTGAGGTGTTTTTTGGCAGTAACACATAACAGGAACTGAGAATCCATGCCTAAAGTACAATGTGTGTGAAAAATAACACAAAAAAATGACTACCCAAAAGTTTGACAAAGACTGGTGGTTAAATAAGTTCATGGAAAGTGTGAAAATACCAGCATTTCAAATATCCTAGGGGGTCTACTTCTCAAAAATATATGGTTTTATGGGGGTAAATTTCATTGACCGGCTTCAGAAATGTCCCAAATAGGACATGGGTGCATGATGACCGATGTGAAAATTCCAAGTTGAAAAACTGGAATGCGCTTCCTAAAAATAAGGCCTTCTAGCCCCCAGAGAACCCAACACACCTATAAATGGGTGGTATCACTGTACTCAGGAGATGTTGTTGAACTCATATTGAGGTGTTTTTTGGCAGTAACACATAACAGGAACTGAGAATCCATGCCTAAAGTACAATGTGTGTGAAAAATAACAAAAAAGAATGACTACCCAAAAGTTTGACAAAGACTGGTGGTTAAATAAGTTCATGGAAAGTGTGAAAATACCAGCATTTCAAATACCCTAGGGGGTCTACTTCTCAAAAATATATGGTTTTATGGGGGTAAATTTCATTGACCGGCTTCAGAAATGTCCCAAATAGGACATGGGTGCATGATGACCGATGTGAAAATTCCAAATTGAAAAACTGGAATGCGCTTCCTAAAAATAAGGCCTTCTAGCCCCCAGAGAAACCAACACACCTATACATAGGTGGTATCACTGTACTCAGGAGATGTTGTTGAACACATATTGAGGTGCTTTTTGGCAGTAACACATAACAGGAACTGAGAATCCATGCCTAAAATACAATGTGTGTGAAAAATAACACAAAAAAATGACTACCCAAAAGTTTGACAAAGACTGGTGGTTGAATTAGTGCATGGAAAGTGTTAAAATACCAGCATTTGAAATACCCTAGGGTGTCTACTTTTCAAAAATATATGGTTTTATGGGGGTAAATTCCATTGGCCAGCTTCAGAAATGTCCCAAATAGGACATGGGTGCATGATGACCGATGTGAAAATTCCAAGTTGAAAAACTGGAATGTGCTTCCTAAAATTAAGGCCTTTTAGCCCCCAGAGAACCCGACACACCTATACATGGGTGGTATCACTGTACTCAGGAGATGTTGTTGAACACATATTGAGGTGTTTTTTGGCAGTAACACATAACAGGAACTGAGAATCCATGCCTAAAGTACAATGTGTGTGAAAAATAACACAAAAAAATGACTACCCAAACGTTTGACAAAGACTGGTGGTTGAATTAGTGCATGGAAAGTGTTAAAATACAAGCATTTGAAATACCCTAGGGTGTCTACTTTTCAAAAATATATGGTTTGATGGGGGTAAATTCCATTGACCAGCTTCAGAAATGTCCCAAATAGGACATGGGTGCATGATGACCGATGTGAAAATTCCAAGTTGAAAAACTGGAATGCGCTTCCTAAAAATAAGGCCTTCTAGCCCCCAGAGAACCCAACACACCTATACATGGGTGGTATCACTGTACTCAGGAGATGTTGTTGAACACATATTGAGGTGTTTTTTGGCAGTAACACATAACAGGAACTGAGAATCCATGCCTAAAGTACAATGTGTGTGAAAAATAACACAAAAAAATGACTACCCAAAAGTTTGACAAAGACTGGTGGTTAAATAAGTTCATGGAAAGTGTGAAAATACCAGCATTTCAAATACCCTAGGGGGTCTACTTCTCAAAAATATATGGTTTTATGGGGGTAAATTTCATTGACCGGCTTCAGAAATGTCCAGAATAGGACATGGGTGCATGATGACCGATGTGAAAATTCCAAGTTGAAAAACTGGAATGCGCTTCCTAAAAATAAGGCCTTCTAGCCCCCAGAGAACAGAACACACCTATACATGGGGGGTATCACTGTACTCAGGAGATGTTGTTGAACACATATTGAGGTGTTTTTTGGCAGTAACACATAACAGGAACTGAGAATCCATGCCTAAAGTACAATGTGTGTGAAAAATAACACAAAAAAATGACTACCCAAAAGTTTGACAAAGACTGGTGGTTAAATAAGTTCATGGAAAGTGTGAAAATACCAGCATTTCAAATACCCTAGGGGGTCTACTTCTCAAAAATATATGGTTTTATGGGGGTAAATTTCATTGACCGGCTTCAGAAATGTCCCAAATAGGACATGGGTGCATGATGACCGATGTGAAAATTCCAAGTTGAAAAACTGGAATGCGCTTCCTAAAAATAAGGCCTTCTAGCCCCCAGAGAACCCAACACACCTATACATGGGTGGTATCACTGTACTCAGGAGATGTTGTTGAACACATATTGAGGTGTTTTTTGGCAGTAACACATAACAGGAACTAAGAAACCATGCCTAAAGTACAATGTGTGTGAAAAATAACACAAAAAAATGACTACCCAAAAGTTTGACAAAGACTGGTGGTTAAATAAGTTCATGGAAAGTGTGAAAATACCAGCATTTCAAATACCCTAGGGGGTCTACTTCTCAAAAATATATGGTTTTATGGGGGTAAATTTCATTGACCGGCTTCAGAAATGTCCCAAATAGGACATGGGTGCATGATGACCGATGTGAAAATTCCAAGTTGAAAAACTGGAATGTGCTTCCTAAAATTAAGGCCTTTTAGCCCCCAGAGAACCCGACACACCTATACATGGGTGGTATCACTGTACTCAGGAGATGTTGTTGAACACATATTGAGGTGTTTTTTGGCAGTAACACATAACAGGAACTGAGAATCCATGCCTAAAGTACAATGTGTGTGAAAAATAACACAAAAAAATGACTACCCAAAAGTTTGACAAAGACTGGTGGTTGAATTAGTGCATGGAAAGTGTTAAAATACAAGCATTTGAAATACCCTAGGGTGTCTACTTTTCAAAAATATATGGTTTGATGGGGGTAAATTCCATTGACCAGCTTCAGAAATGTCCCAAATAGGACATGGGTGCATGATGACCGATGTGAAAATTCCAAGTTGAAAAACTGGAATGCGCTTCCTAAAAATAAGGCCTTCTAGCCCCCAGAGAACCCAACACACCTATACATGGGTGGTATCACTGTACTCAGGAGATGTTGTTGAACACATATTGAGGTGTTTTTTTTGGCAGTAACACATAACAGGAACTGAGAATCCATGCCTAAAGTACAATGTGTGTGAAAAATAACACAAAAAAATGACTACCCAAAAGTTTGACAAAGACTGGTGGTTAAATAAGTTCATGGAAAGTGTGAAAATACCAGCATTTCAAATACCCTAGGGGGTCTACTTCTCAAAAATATATGGTTTTATGGGGGTAAATTTCATTGACCGGCTTCAGAAATGTCCCAAATAGGACATGGGTGCATGATGACCGATGTGAAAATTCCAAGAGTAAAAACTGGAATGCGCTTCCTAAAAATAAGGCCTTCTAGCCCCCAGAGAACCCAACACACCTATACATGGGGGGTATCACTGTACTCAGGAGATGTTGTTGAACACATATTGAGGTGTTTTTTGGCAGTAACACATAACAGGAACTGAGAATCCATGCCTAAATTACAATGTGTGTGAAAAATATCACAAAAAAATGACTACCCAAAAGTTTGACAAAGACTGGTGGTTAAATAAGTTCATGGAAAGTGTGAAAATACCAGCATTTCAAATACCCTAGGGGGTCTACTTCTCAAAAATATATGGTTTTATGGGGGTAAATTTCATTGACCGGCTTCAGAAATGTCCCAAATAGGACATGGGTGCATGATGACCGATGTGAAAATTCCAAATTGAAAAACTGGAATGCGCTTCCTAAAAATAAGGCCTTCTAGCCCCCAGAGAACCCAACACACCTATACATAGGTGGTATCACTGTACTCAGGAGATGTTGTTGAACACATATTGAGGTGCTTTTTGGCAGTAACACATAACAGGAACTGAGAATCCATGCCTAAAATACAATGTGTGTGAAAAATAACACAAAAAAATGACTACCCAAAAGTTTGACAAAGACTGGTGGTTGAATTAGTGCATGGAAAGTGTTAAAATACCAGCATTTGAAATACCCTAGGGTGTCTACTTTTCAAAAATATATGGTTTGATGGGGGTAAATTCCATTGGCCAGCTTCAGAAATGTCCCAAATAGGACATGGGTGCATGATGACCGATGTGAAAATTCCAAGTTGAAAAACTGGAATGTGCTTCCTAAAATTAAGGCCTTTTAGCCCCCAGAGAACCCAACACACCTATACATGGGTGGTATCACTGTACTCAGGAGATGTTGTTGAACACATATTGAGGTGTTTTTTGGCAGTAACACATAACAGGAACTGAGAATCCATGCCTAAAGTACAATGTGTGTGAAAAATAACACAAAAAAATGACTACCCAAAAGTTTGACAAAGACTGGTGGTTGAATTAGTGCATGGAAAGTGTTAAAATACAAGCATTTGAAATACCCTAGGGTGTCTACTTTTCAAAAATATATGGTTTGATGGGGGTAAATTCCATTGACCAGCTTCAGAAATGTCCCAAATAGGACATGGGTGCATGATGACCGATGTGAAAATTCCAAGTTGAAAAACTGGAATGCGCTCCCTAAAAATAAGAGCTTTTAGCCCCCCGAGAACCCGACACACCTATACATGGGTGGTATCACTGTACCCAGGAGATGCTGCTGAAGACATATGAGGGTGTTATTTGGCAGTAACCCTTAATATTATCAGTAAATGTATTCTTAAATTGCTATTTTGTCAAAAAATCAAATTATTTCCCCCCCCCCCCCCCAAACTTTGGCATAGATTGGTGGTAAAATGGTTGCATGAAAAGAGTCAAAATACCCCAAGTTTAATACCTTAGGTTGTCTTCTTTTAAAAAATATATACATTTGAAGGGTTATTCAGGGATTCATGACAGATATTGGTGTTACAATGTAACTATCGCCAATTTTGAAAAAACATGGTTTTGAAATAGCAAAGTGCTACTTGTACTTATTGCCCTATAACTTGCAAAAAAAGCAAAGAACATGTAAACATTGGGTATTTATAAACTCAGGACAAAATTTAGAAACTGTTTAGCATTGGTATTTTATGGTGGTTGTAGATGTGTAAGAGATTTTGGGGCTCAAAGTTAGAAAAAGTGCATTTTTATTCATTTTTTCCTAATATTTTATATTTTTTTTTATAGTAAATTATAAGATATGATGAAAATAATCATATCTTTAGAAAGTCCATTTAATGGCGAGAAAAACAGTATATAATATGTGTGGGTACAGTAAATGAGTAAGAGGAAAATTACAGTTAAACACAAACATTGCAGAAATGCAAAAATAGCCTTGGTCCCAGATGGTCAACAAATTGAAAAGTGGTCTGGTCACTAAGGGGTTAATTATTATTCTTATTCAGGTTCTGCGCCTTGTTGTGGGCAATTTCTAACCCTAGATACAGCAAAAAAAAATACATATTTCCATTTTCCAACCAGACAAACAACAATATCGCTCTTTATTTTTCATTTCTCGCAACCTACAAATTGACGAGATTTAAAACAGTGAATATTGCATGCACCACTTTTCATAAATATATGAGAACAGCAAATATATACGGGCATATTAAAATGCCAATAGAGATTAATACAAGAATTATGCATTTCCAGACAACTTATTCATGTATATTTAAGACTTGCAAATGGTCATGAGTCAATTATCAGATATTGTTTAAATACAGCATTTGTTAACACGTCATTGCTAACAATAGATTATGACTTCTCATTTCTGACAATTAATTCTAATTGTTGCTCTAAAGTACAAAATTATTAATAACAACATTGATTCCTATGGGGAAATAAAATGTATGTTTAAACCTAACACCCTAACATGAACCCCGAGTCTAAACACCCCTAATCTTACACTTATTAACCCCTAATCTGCCGTCCCCAACATCGCCGACACCTACATTATATTTTTTAACCCCTAATCTACTTCTCTGGACAACGCCGCCACTATAATAAACATATTAACCCCTAAACTGCCGCACTCCCACCTCGCAAACGTTAGATAAATATTATTAACCCCTAATCTGCCGTCCCTAACATCGCCGCCACCTACCTACATTTATTGACCCCTAATCTGCCGTCCTAATCTGCCGTCCCCAACGTCGCCGCCACTATGCTAAATGTATTAACCCCTAAACCTAAGTCTAACCCTAACACCCCCTAACTTAAATATAATTACAAAAATCTAAATAAAAATTAATATTATTACCTAAATAATTCCTATTTAAAACTAAATACTTACCTATAAAATAAACCCTAAACAAGCTACAATATAACTAATAGTTACATTGTAGCTCATTTAGGGTTTATTTTTATTTCACAGGCAAGTTTGTATTTATTTTAATTAGGTAGAAAAGTTATTAAATAGTTATTAACTATTAAATAACTACCTAGCTAAAATAAATACAAATTTACCTGTAAAATAAAACCTAACCTAAGTTACACTAACACCTAACACTACACTACAATTAAATAAATGACCTAAATTAAATACAATTAAATAAATGAAATACAATTAGCTAAAGTACAACCCCCCCACTAAATTACAGAAAAATAATAAACAAATTACAAGATATTTAAACTAATTACACCTAATCTAATAGCCCTATCAAAATAAAAAAAGCCCCCCCCCAAATAAAAAAAAAAACCTAGCCTAAACTAAACTACCAATAGCCCTTAAAAGGGCCTTTTGCAGGGCATTGCCCCAAAGTAATCAGCTCTTTTACCTGTAAAAAAATACAAACACCCCCCAACAGTAAAACCCACCACCCATACAACAAATCCCCCAAATAAAAACCTAACTAAAAAAACCTAAGCTCCCCATTGCCCTGAAAAGGGCATTTGGATGGGCATTGCCCTTAAAAGGGCAGCTAGCTCTTTTGCAGCCCAAAGCCCTAACCTAAAAATAAAACCCACCCAATACACCCTTAGAAAAACCTAACACTAACCCACTGAAGATCGACTTACTGTTCTGAAGACCGGACATCCATCCTCAAAGAAGTGGCAGAAGTCTTCATCCAACCGGGCCGAAGTCCTCAACGAAGCTGGGAGAAGTCTTTATCCAAGCCGGGTGAAGTGATCCTCCAGACGGGCAGAAGTCTTCGTCCAGACGGCATCTTCTATCTTCATCCATCCAACGCGGAGCGGCTCCATCTTCAAGACATCCGACGCGGAGCATCCTCTTCATCCGGAGTCTTCTTACTGAATGAAGGTTACTTTAAATGACGTCATCCAAGATGGTGTCCCTTAGATTTCGATTGGCTGATAGAATTCTATCAGCCAATCGGAATTAAGGTAGAAAAAATCCTATTGGCTGATGCTATCAGCCAATAGAATTGAAGTTCAATCCTATTGGCTGATCCAATCAGCCAATAGGATTGAGCTCGCATTCTATTGGCTGATTGGAACACTCCGGATGAAGAGGATACTCCGCGTTAGATGTCTTGAAGATGGAGCCGCTCCGCGTCAGATGGATGAAGATAGAAGATGCTGTCTGGATGAAGATTTCTGCTCGTCTGGAGGACCACTTCACCCGGCTTGGATGAAGACTTCTCCCGGCTTCTCCCGGTTTTTATTTGGGGGGTTTGTTGTGTGGGTGTTGGGTTTTACTGTTGTGGGTGTTTTTTTGTTTTTTTTACTGGTGAGCTGATTACTTTGGGACAATGCCCTGCAAAAGGCCCTTTTTTATTTGGGGGGGGGGGGCTTTTTTATTTTGATAGGGCTATTAGATTAGTTGTAATTAGTTTAAATATCTTGTAATTTGTTTATTATTTTCTGTAATTTAGTGTTTGTTTGTTTTTGTACTTTAGCTAATTGTTTTTAATTTATTTAATTGTATTTAATTTAGGTAATTTATTTAATTGTAGGGTTAGGTTATTTAGTGTAACTTAGGTTAGGTTTTATTTTACAGGTCAATTTGTCTTTATTTTAGCTAGGTAGTTATTAAATAGTTAATGACTATTTAATAACTATTCTACCTAGTTAAAATAAATACAAACTTGCCTGTAAAATAAAAATAAACCCTAAGCTAGCTACAATGTAACTATTAGTTATATTGTAGCTAGCTTAGGGTTTATTTTATAGGTAAGTATTTAGTTTTAAATAGGAGTAATGTAGTTAATGATAGGAATATTATTTAGATTCATCTAAATTATATTTAAGTTAGGGGGTGTTAGGGTTAGGGTTAGACTTAGATTTAGGGGTTAATACATTTAATATAGTGGCGGCGAGGTTGGGGATAGCAGATTAGGGGTTAATAAATGTAGGTAGGTGGCGGCAATGTTAGGGATAGCAGATTAGGGATTCATATTATTTAACTAGTGTTTGCGAGGCGGGAGTGCTGCGGTTTAGGGGTTAATATATTTATTATAGTGGCAGTGATGTCCGGAGCGGCAGATTAGGGGTTACAATTTTTATTTTAGTATTTGCAATGTGGGAGGGCTTAATAGGTAATTTATGGGTGTTAGTGTAATTTTTAGCACTTTAGTTATGAGTTTTGTGCTACAGCATTGTACCATAAAACTCTTAACTACTGACTTTAGAATGCGTTAGGGATCTTGTCGGTAGAGGGTGTGCCGCTCACTTTTTGGACTCCCAGGACAGACTCGTAATACCGGCGCTATGGAAGTCCCATAGAAAAAAGGGTTTACGAAAGTGGTTTTGCGGTAAGGCCAAAGAAGTGTGCGGTGCCCCTAAACCTGCAAGACTCGTAATAACAGCGGGCGTAAAAAAGCAGCGTTAGGACCTGTTAACGCTGCTTTTTTACCTTAACGCACAACTCATAATGTCTGTGAAGTAAAGCTTGCTCAGGTAACAGAGAAATTGGTTGTTAAAAAATAGAGCTTAGCAACTTAGAGGTTTGATCCCATATCTCCTTTACTCCCGAACAATGCCACCACATATGAACATATGAGCCCTCCTCTAGACAGTCCCTGTAACATATAGCAGGAATTGAATTATTAATTGAGTGAAGCCTTGAGGGAGTAAGATACCATCTGTACACAACCTTCAAAAAAATCTCTTTAAGATTAGCACTAAATAGTAAAGGCCAACCCTCTTTTTATATCTATAATCCATTGTTCTAGGGATCTTTGATAATCAAGATCCAACTCCCATTTGGTCATTGCTGGAAGCTTTAGTTCTATCGTACCAATATTAAATAAGGATAAAGACCTGATATAGCACCTCTAACTCTGTTGTGTGATAAACATAAAAGTATGTTGTGTTAAGTTTTTTGTACATTTTACGTAAGCTTCTAGTTCGAGATATTAATTGAAGATAGTGATACCATGCATGAGTAGAATAAGGCTGTAACTCACAATACTGGTCATATGTCAAGAAGTTACTATTCTTATATACGTCCGCAATTCTATAAAGTCCCTTGTTAGCCCAAATATCGACTATATCCTTACTGATGTCTATTGTTAAATCAACTAGTGGTGTTGCTGGAGAACCAATCTCTATTTGAGGTAATTTTTTTGTTAGTAAGTCCCATAACCAAATAATATATGCTATTGTTTTAAAACTTTTCCAAATAGAAGGTCTATGCATTTTAGGTGACCAAAACAAGTAATGTATCGGAGCAACATTCACCATTTTGCTCTGAAGATTTACCCACTTTATTCCATTGTCTGTATTATGCCATAATGCTGTCTGTGCCATTCTGGCCGAATAAAAATAGGCTAGTAAATCTGGAATACTCAATCCTCCACTACTCCTATGTGTAAGCATGGATTTTTTGTTTATTCTAGCATTCTTATAATTCCATATGAAACTCAACAGTTCTGTTTGTATATTTTTTAAAATCTTTCTGGTTTATCGGTATAGGAAAAGCCCTAAATAAATAAAGTAGTTTAGGAAGTATAACTATCTTACTTACTATAATTTTCCCATAAAATGAGATCTTATAAGAAGCCCATTTTTTTAGGTCTTTTCAAATTGTGGAGAAAAGAGGGTTATAATTATATTTATATAAATTATTTAAATTATTGGGTATATACACCCCTAAAATTTGTATAGCTTTCTCTGCCCATTTAAAGTCAAAATTAAGAGCTAACAATTTTTTTTTTCAAACAACTTTATTGAGAAAATCAATTATGCATACAGTTTGATTTAGACAAGTATGTCAAGAACATGGTATCAGCTGAGGCATACATAATATTAAAACAATTTCGTTATACAAGAAAAAGAAAAACAGACAATTTTACTAATATAATGAGTTAGACATTTATAAATGTTGAAATAGACTGCAGATGTACCAGTATACCGGCTCTAGTCTAGAATGAATACCCTGATAGCTAGTATTCCCTATGTCACTGAAGATTTATACAATAAAGTGAATCATAATAGGTAAGATATCTGCGACGGACTCAAAACGCCTAAGGCATCTTTAAGGGATAGGATATAGATAACCCAACTTAGGAATCAAGTGGTACTTGTAGATACTGCGTTTAGATATTCCTCCAATAAAAAGCATATTGAGTGATAGTCATCTTGAAGGTGTGCCTGTCCGTAATGGTATTTTTCTAACGTCAAACTATGTGTAACTGTGCACCTCCAGCCCGCAATTGTGGGGAGATCTACTTTTTTTCCAATTTAAAGGTATTAACTTTTTAGCGGCATTAATCATTATTGTCAATAGCGCTAGTCTTAGTTTACATTTTATCTTGGGAAAATGGTTAAAAATAAAAACCTATATATCAAACGGTAAAGGGACATTCAGTGCACGTTCAATTTCAATTTTAATTGCCTCCCAGTATTTCATGGCTTTCGTACATTGCCACCAAATGTGGAACGGAGTCCCACTACATTGGCATCCTCTCCAACATGTCGCTGAAGCATTAGGGAATAGCTGTTAATGCATACATTTTCGAAAGGGGTCAATGGGCAGGTGAAATGCGTTTTTGACGGATCGGTGGAAAGAAAGTGCGCCAGCTGCGAATATGCTAACCAACTTTGGAACCTACAACCACTGCCAGTCATAAGATCTACCTGTGGCTTAATTTTCCCAGCAGCATAAAACGTGGAAGCTGGGAGAGCGTCTTTAATGGTTACAGCGAGTGATTCATTCACTTTAAGGTTTAATGGGTATGTTGCATTGCCAACTTTCGGGGTCAAGGGAGAGTTCATCGTGGATATTTGGATGTGTTTTTTATAAGTTTGTCCCAAAGTTTATAGGTTTCTCGTGTTGATTTTGTTGTTGTGTCCAGGAGTGATCTCTGACTGGGGGGGAGCCAACAATTTCCACCTAGATTGTTATTGTTAGCCAAGTGAGTCTCCAGTTGAACCCACTCCATATTCATACCATGCTTGCACCAATCTACTACCCTGACCATAAAGTTGGCTAGCCTATAATGTAGAATATTAGGTGCACCTATACCTCCTAGCTCTCTAGGCCTATACATTTTAGCTGTAGCAATGCGTGGGCGCTTATTTGCCCAAATAAAATTATTCAATATTTTCTGTAATCTATGTAATATTTGGTCAGGGAGGGGAATGGACAGGGTTTGCAATAAGTATAATACCTTAGGCAAAATGATAATTTTTATTGCGTTAAGTCTCCCTAGGCATGACAAGAATTTATTACTCCAATTTCACAATAATGAATTTATGTTTAGAATGAGGCTCTCATAATTCAATGCTAAAACATCTTGTATGTTTGGGGATATGTAAACTCCCAGATATTTTGCTGCTTTTCCTTGCTCTCTAAGCTGGAACCTTTGTTGCATGTCAACCAAAGTCGTAGGTGCTAAATTAACATGCAACAATTCAGATTTCGTGATGTTTATTTTAAATTTAGAGAATTGCCCATATGTTTGTAACATGTCTAGCAAAGCAGGTATTGTGGATTCAAGATTAGTGAGGGTGACAAATACATCATCCGCATAGAGCGTGACCTTGTATTCGGTCGGACCTAGCTTATGTCCCGTAATAGTGGGGTCATTTCTTATATATGAGGCTAAAATTTCCATAGACAGGATAAAAAGTAGAGGGGATAGAGGGCAGCCCTGCCTGGTTCCATTGTGAATTTGAAATGAGTCGGAGAGGGAGTCATTTAATTTAACTTTTGCCTGGGGTTTTTTGTACAACGCGAAGATTTTCATTATTAGCTCTTGGTCAAATCCAAATCTATATAATGTTTGTTTCAAAAAAGCCCAGTCAAGCCTATCAAAGGCTTTCTCCTTGTCCATAGATATGAACGCAGAGGGGACTTGGTATTTATGGGCATACTCCATAAGAGTCAGAATTTTAGCAGTATTATCTCTAGCTTCTCTCATTGGCGTGAAACCTGCTTGATTTAAATGAATCAGGAATGGGAGGACTAGGTTAATACGGGTCGCAAGGATTTTTGCATATAACTTGATATCTACATTAAGTAGAGAAATCGGACGGAAATTCGCCGGTGTAGTCAGCTGCTTTCCTGGTTTTGGAATTTCCGATACCTGTGCTTCAAGCATCGAGGGTGGGAATGGGTTTTCCTCGCAACCTCGTTAAAAAGCTGGGTCAGGTGTGGGACAAGAATTGAGGAAAAAACTTTATAATATTTGGCTGATAGGCCATCTGAGCCCGGGCTTTTCCCGTTTGGTAGATTAGTTATTGCATATTGAAGTTCTTGCGTAGTTATGGACTTGACAATTATTTATATATGCATGAAGGTCAGAGAGGTGATTGTCAGGTGCAGGAGATTTTGTGATATTATAAAGCTCAGTATAGTATTCTTGGAAGGTGCAAAGAATCTCTTTGGTGGTGCAAATGGGAGCCTGATACTTTGGGTGGTGTATCTCATATATATATGATTTGAATCTTTTCTTTTTTAGTGCGCAGGCTAACAATTTGCCTGCCCTATTACTCTTGTAGTAGAACATACTGTTTGTTTTTTTTGTGCATAGTTTGGTATTCTATATCTAAAAAATGGTCTAATGCTGTACGGGCTGTATGGTATTCCTGTATTAATGCAGAGTTATTTGTGTTTCGCTTTAATGCGTGATCTAGCTCTATTAATTTTTCTGTCAACTCTTTGTATTGTTGGCAGTATTGTTTTTGCTGTTGTGCCTTTAATTTTATTAATTCTCCCCGGATTACGCATTTGTGTGCTTCCCATATTAAATAATTATCTTCTACTGAGTGAACATTATGAGTAAAGTATTCTGTGAGATGAACTTTCACTCTGAAAGAAAAAAGCGCAAGAAGAGACTCAAGTGCAATAAAACACAAAGACGCTGCTGCTCTTAAAAATATGCACTTGCAATGTTTAATTAGAAATCATGCAGTTTAAAACAAAACGTTTTCCTCCAAGACAGGCAATCAGAATACTCAGCTGCTCTGATCTGCTTTCCCAGCCTTGCTTCCTTTTCACAGTGTACACTCCCTTCTAATATCCACCGGAACTTTCAGCATAAGGGAGACCCTTGTTCCTAGGACTACGGTAGCCCTGTGTATCCAAAAACCAAGCGTTCTGTTCCTAGAACTACGGCTCCTCTAAACATCCAAAAGTTTCTCCTGTAATAGCTCTACGCGTTTCATCTGCTATCGTGCAGACTTTCTCAAGAGGATTGAAAGTGTTGTCATAAGTGGATCCATTGTCCATCCTAATAAAAACCCTCACGTAAGTTTCTATTGGCTAGAACCCCCTCTATGTAACATAGATATAAAATACTCTCTGGGTCCTAAAAGCATTCCTTTTTAGGCTGATAAAAGACAAGAACATAATATTATTACAAAAATGCTTCAACAAGATTAATAATTAATAAATTGTGAATTTTATAAATTAGTTGACATACATAAATGGTACTATCTAAATAGTTAATTATATATAGTGTATATGCATATTAAAAATTGATTATATATATACAATTTTTAATATGCATATACACTATATATAATTAACTTTTTAATAGGCATACACACTTTGTATGAATTTTTTGTATTTACGTTTATTTTCTAATTTATATATGTGGTGGTTTTTGAGTATGATTATTTTTAAGGAAGATATTAACTAATTTTTAGATAGTACCATTTATGTATGTCAACTAATTTATAAAATTCACAATTTATTAATTATTAATCTTATTGAAGCATGTTTGTAATAATATTATGTTCTTGTCTTTTATCAGCCTGAAAAGGAATGCTTTTAGGACACAGAGAGTATTTTTTATCTATGTTACATAGAGGGGGTTCTAGCCAATAGAAACTTACATGAGGGTTTTTATTAGGATGGACACTGGATCCACTTATGACAACACTTTCAATCCTCTTGAGAAAGTCTGCATGATAGCAGATGAAACGCGTACAGCTATTACAGGAGAAACTTTTGGATGTTTAGAGGAGCCGTAGTTCTAGGAACAGAACGCTCGGTTTTTGTATACACAGGGCTACCGTAGTCCTAGGAACAAGGGTCTCCCTTATGCTGAAAGTTCCGGTGGATATTAGAAGGGAGTGTACACTGTAAAAAGGAAGCAAGGCTGGGAAAGCAGATCGGAGCAGCTGAGTATTCTGATTGCCTGTTTTGGAGGAAAAAGTTTTGTTTTAAACTGCATGATTTCTAATTAAACATTGTAAGTGCATATTTTTAAGAGCAGCAGCGTCTTTGTGTTTTATTGCACTTGAGTCTCTTCTTGCGCTTCTTTCTTTCAGAGTGAAAGTTCCTGTCCTACTTCATTTGGTGTGAAGGATCCATTTGTTAAATAAGCAGCAGTGGACTTTAGTGATCTATGGACTTTATTACTCAAAGGTGGTAAAAATTATTTTCATATCCAACTTGTTGTTGTTTAATATATATTTTGCAATTCTTTTGGGATTTCATTCTATTATAGGAATTTGTAGATAGGGTTTATTGAAAACTATTACTAATATTTTAAAAGAGGGTGTTAGCGCCATTTTCTATTTATTATTTCTGTGTGTATGTGATTCTGTGAGATGTTTTGACAATATATTTAAAGAATTTGGATCATTGAGCAGAGTTTCGTCCAATTTGCAAATAATTGGGTCTGATCGTATTTCGGGCCATGAAAATTTTAATATTACTGCTGAGTGGTCAGACCAGGATGTTGGCGATATCTCGCAGCGGTGTACAGATGTTAGGCCTTTTTGATTAGTAAATATGTAGTCTAACCTGCTGTAGGATTTATTGGGGTTTGAGAAAAAGGTATAATCTCTTTTATCTGCATGTATAAAGCGCCATATGTCGTACAAATTAAGATTTTTCAAGTTTTTCCATAAAATCATGGAGATCTTTTTCGATATAGAAATTTTAGGGTTGGAGCTATCTTTCCCTGGTTGTAAAGGAAAATTAAGATCTCCAGCAAAATATATAGGTCCCACTGCAAGATCCAAAATTGTTCTAAATATATTTTGAAAAAGGGGGCCTGCTTAAGGTTTGGTGCATATATGTTCACTAGTGTTATCGGTCTGCCATATAAAAGTCCTGTAAGTCCTAGGAATCTGCCATCTTTATCCTTACTTGCATGAGTTAATGCGAAGGGTAGGTCTTTTCTAATTAAAATAGTAACTTCTGCTTTATTGCTAGGACCTGAACTGTGAAAGTGTGTAGTAAACGTTCTCCTGAAGTATTTGGGTTCTTTACTATGCTGGAAGTGGGTTTCCTGTAGAAAAAGGATATCTACTTGTCTTTTTGCTAAATCTGATAATGCTTTGGAGTGCTTGTGAGGTGAATTTAGGCCCTTGGCATTTTGTGTCACCAATGTCAATAGGCGTGTAGCCTTACCTGTAGGATGCAGCATCTTTACCTATATTTAAATCTTGGATATCTGGAATGCAGCACGGTATCTGGTACAAAGTCTAGGTACTGAAACTGTAATAAAACAGTTGCTCTGTAAAACGCATCATAAACAGTATGAACAGTGCAAACAAAAAGTGCAAACACATAAACAAATAAATGTTGTGTGAAATTCTCGCTTGAGCATGGATTCAAAACTATTTTC